>NW_020824926.1:0-182335 GCF_003285875.2 Drosophila novamexicana | reverse complement strand
AACTACAAATTTACAAAAAACAAAAACCAATACAAATACAAATACAAACTACAACTACTACAACTAATTAAAATAAACAGCAGTAAAGAATAAAGAAAAAAAAACAAAAATAATAATAAAAGGGAGCGTAAGAAGAAGAGTATATAAAAATGTAAACAAATGAAAAATAAATGAAATTTTTTGCAGGTCTATTATATAGTGAACAATGTTGCCATTTGATACGATTTTTTCCAACAAGACATTTAATATATATACATACATATATACCTTATATTCCGATTCAAATGGAATTTTTGTAATTTTGATAAAAACATTAAAAACTACATGAAAAAAAAAAAAAACAAAAACACAAACAAACAAACAAACCAACAAACTAAACAACAACAATACACATAAACATTGCGAGGAAAATGTGTTGAAAAAAATGCAACAATGAGAAATAAATGCAACAAAATGCCTAAAAATCCAACAAAAAAAGAAACAAAAACAAACAAATTTAGAAAAATTTGTGTTTTATTTATTACCCTGACAACTTGATACCAGGCCACAAAACGAAGCAAAGTCGCGATCCCTTCTGTGTCCACGCGTGGATAGGTGGATAAAAAGTCCTGAAAATATCCGGGCATAGGCGGACCCGTCTCCGGTCTCTCAGGGATCGGTTAACTCTCAAGACACCGCTACTACGAACTACAGGGTATGCACTTGCATACCTACACAGGCTTGCATATATATTTTTACGATTATATGTATGTCTGCCTGCATGTATGCATGTAGGTATGCGAATATGTGTGTGTGCATGTGCATATGGACATGTGTGCATGCATGTAAGTGTGCAAATGCATATGTGCGCATGTGCACATGGACATTTGCTTGACTATATGCATACTAGTACATATGTATGGATACATGATATATATATATATATATCTATATATATATATATATATATCTATATATATATATATATATATCTATATATATATATATATATATCTATATATATATATATATATATCTATATATATATATATCTATATATATATGCTAATACGTTTTTATGTAAATATGTATGTTTGTATGTATTTGCGCATGTTGTTCGATATCAAACGCATACCAAAGTGACTTTACTTTTTAGGTAACCCATTCCACTGTGCTGCAAATTAAATAAAACGTGCGATGCCCTACTACTCGATTCTCAAAAATTCAAGTAAGTCCTGCAGATTTACATGCTTTGATCATAAGTGTTGTGTTAAAAAAGTGTGCTGGCAGACTTATAAAAGTGCTTGTTTTTATGTATGTTTCTTTGTAGATATGTATGTAAGCATGTATGTATGTCCACATGCATGTTTGTATGTATATATGTATGTTTGTATGTATGTATGTATGTATGTGTGAATGTATGTTTACATGTCTGTTATGTTATATTGTGAATGTTATATTGTACGAAACTCAGATCACGTTTACTTATTTTGTTAGGAAGCTGCGCTGTAAGTTAGACAAAACATGAGACGCTCTACTATGCGATTCTCAAAAATTCAAGTAAGTCCTACAGATTTTCATGCTTTGATCAATAGTGTGTTGGCAGACTTATAAACGTGCTTCTTTGTATGTAAGTATTTACTTGTGTGTATGTACGTATGTATGTGTGTGTAGGTATGTGTCTTTGTAAGTATGTATGCATGTATATAGGCATGTATGTACGCATGTATGTTTGTATGTCTGCATTTCTTTTTGTATGCATGTATGCATATATACATGTTAGTATGTTTGTATGTTATCTTATGCATAACTCTGACCAAGTTTACTTTTTAGGTAACTCTAACCGCTGTGCTGCAAATTAAACAAAACATAAGACCCCCTACTATGCGATTCTCAGGAATTCAAGTAAGTGCTAGGTTTTCTATTAACTGAACTATCAACATATTATATATATATACCACATATATACCATATTATTTAAGAGTGTCGTCTAGCGTTTGGCATTAGTTTGGTAAGGGTTGATTCGATTTATTGTTAGGTCGACTTGGATTACATTTTATTAGTAAGTTGGGGCTGTAAGGTTATTAACTATGTAGAGTCTAGAATTTAGTTGCCTGACATGCCACATAGATTTTAGAATTATAATTAACTATAGCAATGTGGAACAATAGTACAAGAGTATTCAAGTCTCGTAGCTATCCAAAATTAGTCAAAATCAAAGGCACAACACGGCAAATCAACGAGCACGCCAAGAAAAAAGGGGTCCAGACGAACAGATCAGTAAATCATATTAATGCTTCAGCGATAGAAGAGACAAGGGCTGAGGAGTGTGGCGAACGGGGCGGGAAGTTAACCAGCACTCACCCGAAGCCAACGATGCGCAGCTCAACCCACCTCACTAAAAGAAAAAGGTCAATTGATTGGGTGTGAGGTAACATATGCAATCGTAGCCGGGAGAAGTGAACCGAATGCGACGATTGAATTGCTTCATGTGCGGTTCATGCAACGCACGAGGTGCCACCAATCATTTGGGCGGTTGGGCAAGATGTGCTAGGATGTTTCCCGGCGGCGCTACAACACGTTTTCACTTTCACTTTGATGGCAATGGTACAAAATCTCATTTTGGTGTATAAAAAATTCGAATAAGTGCAGCCTAATGTTAACTAATGCTGTTAATGTTGGTTCTAACAGTGTAGCTTTTACCGACAGTTGCTTAACAGCGTTGGGAGTGTTAATGCCAAGCTGTAAAGCATAAGACTCATGCTATGAAACGTATATGTCAGGCTCAGAACCAAAAGAAGTTGGGAATAATGCTTGTGTATAGTGAAATTTTAAGTAGAGCTTAACAGCGAGGCTTTATTTAACAGTCACTTAACATTCAGCTCAATAACATTAGCAAAATAACATTATGTTCAAGTGGATCAATACCAATAATATACAAAATTTTTAAAATGCTTGAAGATATTCTATTTGAAAATTATAAAAAAAAAATTAAATAAATATTGGTTATATAAATATATAAATAATAACGCCTAGTAAAGTCTGTCCTGCCCAAAACAGGGCACAGAGATTTTAATATAAAAAAAGGATAAGCCCAAGAGCACGCCCATAAATTAAAAATAAAATATTTTGCATTTAATTTAATATGCATATTACGTATTGTGCCCACTGTGTGTTGTGAAGGACGGCGACGCCCAGTTGACGATACTGGAGAAAAAGAAAAAGCAGACACGCATACTTCCGCCTGCGCCCAGACACACACACACGCACACAAACAAACAACACACACACACGCACACTTGAAACATTGCAAATTTACGCATTTTAATTTCCACGCACTGACCAACCGACCAGGCGCAAGGCGGCAGCAGGCACGAAGCCCGCCGAGCAGGACAAGCAGCATTTGCAGCAGCAGTAAAAAGAAGATGAAGCGGAAGGCGCACAGGAGCCAACGACACGACAAGGATAACAGCCGAACGCGAACGAGGCGCAAAGCAGCCAGCAAGGACAAAGGCGACGGCGACAGCGACATCGACAGCGACGGCGACTCCATAATTTTGAATTTCTTTCTCTAGGTGGACACGACCAAGCGCAAGCGACCGGGATGAGTACGATGGGGACCTTGGCTGGCGAAGGGTGGTGGGGGGGAGGGGCTGGGGTCTGGTGGGGCAGACGAGGACGATTTCCAGCTGGCCAAAAGAAAAGGGTTGGCAACGTTGCGTTGTGTTTGCTTTTTATTTAGCTTGGCATTTTATTTATGCTGCGTGGTCGTTTCGTTGCCAATCGCAACGTTTTCGTTGCCGTTTTATACCCTGTCACAGCGGGCATATTAGCTGCCGGCTAAGTGTTAGTTACCCATAGAATGCTTAGCTTATTATTGTTATAAAGAGATGTTTCAAAATTCAAATCGTATACTATTGCACTCCACTCGGAGTATCTTTTTTGAGAAAAAATGGTCAATTATGTGGGACAGGATGTGCCAGGACCAGGCCACAACCAGTTTTCACTATTACTTTGATGGAAATGGCACAAAATCTTAGTTTTGTGAATAAAAGTATAACAAGTCGAGCTAAATATAAGCTTAAGCTATTAATGTTATGTCTAACAGTGTAACTTTAACAGACAGTTGCTTAACAGCGTTGGGAATGTTAATGGCAAGCTGTAAAGCATAAGAGATATGGTATGAAAGGCAAGGCTAGCTAAGTTCTGTTTGATTTCTTATTTGATGGATCTTTCATATAAAGTTCCTCTTATTTAACAACAGCTAAATCTCTCAGTTTTAAATGTCTTGACACTTTGCATAGGTCCATCTTTCCATGTTCCTGTCGCAATCGGACTATTATATCATAGCTGTCTATAGGAACTGTCGGTCGAAAATAGGGTTATCGTATTGACAACTTTTTTGTTTTCGTTTTTTTAAATATCTTTACCAAACTCAGAATTTATATGTTTTGCCATGCTCTCTATACAAGTTTTTTGTTTTCCAAGATATTTTCAACAAACTCAGCAATTACGAGCTTTCCTATGCTCACATATCTGTAAAACCGTAAGGCAAATGACAGCAAGGGTATTGAGTCTTCGGTATGCCACAGATTAATATACTTTAAAATATGATGTAAACTGGAACCTAGTCTGTATCTGAGCCAAAGCAAAAAAGATCTAGAAGACCAAGGTCCTTAGGCCTGGTTCAAGCCGAGAATCGAACGACCAAAGGCTTTCGTTAGGTTTGCTGGTAGAGTATTGCAACTTCGGCGTGTGATCAAGCACATTTTGGCTCGTTTTTTTGTTGTGCTTTTTAAATTGGCAAGCGCCAGCGGGCAGCTCAGCAGCCATCAGAACGCAGCAGCACCCCGCCCATTAGCCATTAGCCGGCAGCCCAGCAGCCCAGCAGCCACCACCGGACGCTGCTGCTCTGTCGCTCATCAGGACTCTGTGAAGGGGGGGGATTGGGAGACGAGGACCTGGACCTTAACCCGTTCGTGCGTTGCGTTGGCTGCTTCGTGCGTGCGTTGTCCAGTGGTTGGTGGATTGCTGGCCGGGTGGGTGATGGCTGGTTTTCGGCGGGGTGGTGCCGATGTGCCGGGGTGCCGGGCAGCTGGTGGGCTTAATTTAAGCGGGTTTTATTTTTTCTCAATTTTGCGTTTTTTTTTGTCCACGTTTTTACATGCTTTTCGTTGCGTGTTTTTTATTTGATTTTGCTGCGTTCATAGAAATATATACATAACATATATACATACATATGTATATGGGGGGTGCTTTTCTGGACTGGACTGTGCGTGTGCGTGGGTGTGTGTGTGCGTGTGTGTGTGTGTGTGAGAATCTCGTTATGCTGTCTGTTGTTTGAAATGACCGCTGCTGCAGCGACGTCGCGCCGCAGCCTGCGCTCAATTTGCTGTAACTCTTTTTTAGGCCTTTCTCTTTCCTTTCCCTTGCCCTTCTCTTTTTTTATATTGTTGTTGTTTCTTTACTTTGGGTTCTTTTCTTGCTTTTTTTTTGCTATATAGAATTTGTTATATAATGTATTTAATGTGATTTTATGTATATTTCTTTTGCCGTTTGCCTAAGCTAAACAATTTTAATTGAATTTTTAACAAAAATACCAAACCATTTATTTAGTTTTTTTTTTGCTCTGCTCTGCTCTGCTGTGTGCCGTTGGAGCTAGTGGCTAGTGGGTGGGGTGGGTGGCAAGGGTATTTGCATATGTCCAGCACCATCAAGTTACAATTTTTAATGACTAACAAAAATCGTTGCCTACTTTTGAGCGCTAATAAAAAGAATTTCTTTGTATGATGCTTTTATTTCCAATCTGTGTTATATAATATTAAAAATTAATACTAAATTAAGTAAAAAGTAGGTGAAAATATGCAGAACATGACAATTAAGGAATTTGATATAATTCTTGAAAAGAAACTTAGTTAAGTGTCTGGTCCGAATGGCAGGTCTAGGGTGCGAAGTCTTTGTAGTCTGCGAATCTGCCTATTGTTGCCCCGCTGACTTATGGCCAGGTGGTTTTCGTGTTGCTCTAGACGTTTGATATGGCTATTGCTGAATCTGGCTGTCTTCTCCAGCACTGTGGGAAACCAATAAAAATGAATGCGTACAAATTGGAAGCTGTCAATTTATCAAAATAAATTATTATTATCTTTTAAGTTAGCCAGGTCCTTGCTAGCCAAAACGCTTCGTAAGCTGTCTGCTGCCTCCCCCCGGTACATCCGATTGGGAAAGAGACCTCGACGTGCTCAGAGTCGGGCAGGTAATAAACAGCCTGTATGTGCGACATATCAGTCGGCCCAATCGACTTGCCAGATGCCTTCTACAGAGACGTAGCATGGGAGTAGTCGGAGTGAGGAGAAGAGAGTGGTCTCATTCAATCGACCAATCTATTTCTGCTTAGCTCCTTTGGTTAGAATTGTCTGTAGAAGAAGAACAAAGAATTTGTATTTAAACAATTGATTTGATTTCCATTAATTCCAATAATTGTTGTGAATTTGGCAGATGAAATCGAGACAGCTACGCAAAATCTTTATATTGCATTTAGCGACAGTGAAGAACATGTTTGAGTTAATTAATTGGATTCAATTCAAAGGCGAAAAACTTAACATAAAAATTCAATCATATAAAAAGACTGGAAAAGAGCATAAATATATACAAATTAAGTGAAATGCAGCAGATATATGCAAGATACATATCATGCATAATATATATCAAGAACGACTTTTTAGAACAATGAAAAAGTTCAAAATGTGAATAAAACTTGAAAAAAAGGAACAATAGTAATAATAACGATTATAAAAATAACTCTATTAATGAGAATCTGCTAAGCACTTTAATTCCCATTTCATGCATAAAAAATCATTTTTTCTAGTCTTTGTAATATCGAAAACATATTACTTTTAAATTGGGTGGGATGGGTAGTAAATACAGGCATGTATAGAAATGGAACGGTACGGAATGAACACAATTGGAACATAGCTTCAATAACAAATAAAATAACAATAATATCGAATGAGTAGCAAGACCAGACATAGAATTGGAACGGAACGGAATGAAGACGTTGAGAACAGAACTTCAATAACTACGGAAATGAAACGAGAAAAAGGGAATGAAAATATTTTATTCTTGTAAATACAGGCAAACAAATGGAACAGAAAGGAATGAAGACAATTGGAACATGGCTTCAATAAAACGGAATAGAAACGAGAAAATGAGGACAGTAACATCGATTAAGCAGTATGACCAGGCATAAAAATGGAACGGAACGGAACGGAATGAAGATGATTGAAGCATAACTTTAATAATAAACGAAATGAAAATAAAAAAAGAAAACAGTAATATCGAATTAGTATTATGACCAGGCATAAAAATGGAACGGAACGGAACGGAACGGAATGAAGACGTCAAAAACTACGGAAATGAAACGAGAAAAAGAGAAAGAATGTTGCATCCTTTTGAACACAACAACGTAATCCATATCAAAAGCAAAAAAAAAGATCAGGTTATGTAAAATGCAAAAAAAGGGCAAAAAGTGTGACCAAAGCTTAATCACATATAAAATAAGAGAATGAAAAAAAGAAGTGGACATTGTCATGGCAAATGATGCAGATTTAATTGGCAAAAGCAAGAGGGCAGCATCATCAATAAAAGAAAACGATGTCCAAAATCAAATTGAATATGCGAATAGAAATGTCAAAGGACATGGGAAATGGAAAATGGGAAAAGAAATGTCTTTGATATTTAATATGTTTAAATATGCGAATCCTTTGAGGCGAGTCGGGCTAAATACAACAAAGCAAAAAAGAAGCCTCATCAAATAAAATAAAAAAAACTGAAACAAAAAACCAACACACGCGCCGGACACAGCATGCATGTGTGTGTGTGTTTGTATCTTAGATATATGCTGATATAGTAGCCGAATGGGGATGGGGTGTGGTAAGGGGGTGCAAGTGAAATTCATTCAAACGAAACGAAATGAAACGAATTCAATTGAGATGACGACCAGGACAAAGATGAAAACGAAGACGCAGACGAAGCCGGAATAATGCCAATGAAGAGTAAAAAGTAGATCGATAGATAGCAGCCACTACACACACACACACACACACACACACACACACACGTTCTCACAGACACATGACCAGCATGTGTGACCAGTAGGCATGTGGTGGGCGGAGGGGACTGGCTTGAGCGGGTGGGCAGCCAGGACAGAGAGAGAGAGAGAGAGAGAGAGAGAGATCGTAATGCAAACTGTCAGAATGCGTAACTCAATTTACAATTTTGCTTTTACTTTTGCCTCGCTCTTCTGCTGCCCCCCTCACTCCTCCCCCCACCCAATTCAACTGCTTCTTCTTTGCCTTTTTTTTGCACAAAAGAAAACGCGCGTGTGTGTGTGCGTGTGCGTGTCCGTGTGCGTGTGCGTGTAAGGGTGAGCCAACTGTATGCTGAATTAAAAGAAAATGGAAAATGCTAAAAAACGAACGGCTGGACACGAGCCAGCAGCCGAGGGTTGGGCTTTCTCTGCCGCCTCCGCTGCTTGGTCCAAGCAGCTACCCATGATAAAGTCAGCCCAATGTGCGTGTCGTGTGCCAGCACTGCGAGTGGGTGGGGGTAGGTGGGGGGTAAGTTGATATGGTGGTAAGAGTGTGGTGAGGAGGGGGGGAGGGGTTTGGCTGCAACAGCGTAGGCTGGTCAACGTTTTTTGTTTCGCACGAATCCTTTCGCCTGAGCAACACCACCCAACCCACCGCCCGCCCCAACCACCTGAAGCCAACATGAAAAAAAAGCGGCAGAGAAATGCCGACAATGTTCGACTAGCTCATATGCTGTGAAAATGCTTCAGAGTAATATAACCAATATGTGTTTTACAGATGCAATACTTGGCAGTCAATGTTAATAAGGTATTTTATATTGTATTACCCAACACTCTAACATACCATATCATTTTTGAGCACTCGCATAGTTTACCTATACACCTATACTATAATATGTTAATCTACAGTACGTCATGTACAACCATATGTGCTCATGGATTATGGATCGAAATCATCATCATCTATTAAGATCATGGATCTTTATACCAAGTCACATCAGTTCATTCCATACCATTCCATTCCATGCAAACTATACATTTTCATATGATAACATACCATTCCATTCGAACCACACAATTCAATGCAGTTTTGTACTATCTATTAAATTCCCTCTCCTTTCATTCCATACAATACTCAAAATCTTTATGAAATTATCAGAAAAGATACTACGTGTAGGATCAAGTTCTTCAAAATATCACAAAATTTTTCTAATATTTCCTTATCTATATGAAGTTATCAGAATATATAGACGCAAGCTCCCAAATAGATTTTGTTAACTTATGTCGAAAATGTTGTGTTTGCAGGAATGAACTCACTTCAGATACATATTTTCTGGCGTGTTCTCTGTTAAAGTTGCTCAATTCCTTTTTACAATTCGTACATTTACAGGGTATAAAAGGCGAACAAAAATTGTAACAAAAGCTGATGCTGCGTGGGCGCTAAAAGGGGTCCAGGTTGTGGGTGAGGGCTGGAAGAGGGCGGGCCGTTTCGTTGTTAGGTAAGCAAAAGAATGGGTTGCCGAAAAAAAAAAACAAAAAAAACCAAATGGAAAATGCTACACATACACACACACACACACACACATGCCAGTTCGTTTGGACAATTGGCCATGGCTTCCATTTTTTTTTGCCCAGCTCCCCACCCCCCGACATTAAGTCCTCTGTTTGCGAAGCGTGCAGAAAAGCTGACCAGCACAAAAAAAAAGAAGCTGAAGAAGAAAAAGAAGAAGGAGCAAGAGCAAACGCACGAAATTACATAGCAAATCTTCGGCACAATGCACATAAAAAAAAGGAAATAAAAAAAATAAAAAACAAGCGGGCAAAAATCTTTGGAAAAAACGTGGTAAAAAAGGGTTACGAAATTACGTCGACGCAGACGCCGACAGCGGCGTCAGCCTTGACGTTGGCATCGACATCGACATTGGCGTCGACGTCGACGTCCAAGTAAAGAAATGTAAAGAAAATTACAAAATCACCCCCTTTGGCCAGGCTTACATGCTTACAGTTATTACCGCGATAAGGTGAGGGTGTCCATATAGGCCAGACCAAAGGGCTGCTGTGGAAGGGGCTGCGGGAAGGACAGAGTACAGAGGACAGTTGCTTCAGTCGGTGGGTCTGGTCGTGGGCTTATCAGAGTTCCGGAAATGAGTTGTGTAAGTTGCAAGTTTATGTAGCTGCAGATTGTCGTTGTCTTCGCGGCGATATAAATGAAAACTATTCAGACAAATAGATTACGCTTCACTTAGGAGCATCGCAGGGTGTGCAAATAGAATTGAAAGTAGGCTTGATCAATATGCAGCGATAATAGTCGGATGAATTGATTTGAAAATAGAATTTTCCAGGTCGTAATAGAATCCTTGTGTGTCGGGTGCCCAAAATGAATCTTGCCTATAAATCCCTATTACCAATTGTTCTCTTTAGTTTCTCTCTCTAAATATTCGTAATCAATTGATAGCTATATCCTTACTATATACTAACTTTTCTTTCTCCACAGGGCTACAATTTTGATTATGCCTCAGGGTAAGAAAATATCCTAATACGTATTCCTGTAGTTTAGTATCAAAGTATATAAACATATATTAAGTCTGCAAGAGGAGTTGATTTTTCAGGTTCTTATCTTAGTTTTAGATGTTCTGCAATTCAATCTCGACTCATTATCGCCTAATTACCTGAAGCATACTTTTTGGCGTGGAAACAAATAGAATTGTTTCTAAGGCGAAAGCTACATATATTCAGATATATTATAACAAGAATTTAAGAATTTCCAGTAGCCAATATTAAGTGGCTCCGAAATTTCTACTTAAAAAGCGTTTAAAGTTAACGGAAAGAACATTTTCTTACAAACAGGAGTTTTTAATTTCAGATAGTAATTCTTTTCCAGTGTTTGTATGGTATAAGAACAATCTACTATAGCATTGTAAGGCATTCAATTTTAAAGTATTTTTATAAATTCAAAGCATACTAAATAATAATCAGAAAGAAAGCCACTTTCACTGCTGTGAGAATACATATGTTATAACTCAGCGCAGCTGTCGCAGCAGCAGCTACAACTACAACAACAAAGGAGCAGGATAAGGAGAAGGAGAAAGACGAAGATTTTGCTATTGGGCACATTAATAAACAGCTAGCAAAAGTGCTGCCCATGCCCAAACATAACACACACACACACACACACACGAACATATATGCACAGGCAGTGAGAGGGAGAGCCGCACATGTTCATGCATATGCATATACATTATAAAATGTGGTACAGACAACAACAACAACAAACTCTCCCCCTCCTCCACAAGCACACAGACATCAGCAAACATACACACACACACACACACACAGGCTGGTCAAGCAAATACAGCAAATCAAACGCAGTCATCACACGACCCAACCAACCCACCCTCCCCCCGCACAGACCGTTCCCATTTGTTCACACACTTTGCCTTTTACTTTTGCGCGCCAAAGTATGCTACAAAAAATTAGATGCTGACCAAAGCGTTGCGCTGCGCTGCGCTGTGCCGTGCCGCGCTGTCAACGTCGACAGCAGCGACAGCGTCGGCAGCAAAATGAAAAATTACATAAAAACCAAATTTATATATACACTCACACACACACGCACATGCATGTGCATATGCAGGATAAAATACGTCAAAAAAAAAAAACGTAAAAGAAATTGAGAAAAAAATAATGAAAAATCTTCCCTTAGCTTTTCATTTCAAAGTTGTGTAGTTGACAGTCAGACGCAATGTCCAACCCCCCCCCCCCCCCCCCCCCCCCCACCACCACCACCATCAGCATACAACCCTGCACGCCCCCTTTCTGTTCTGTCAATTGTTGTTGCTGTTTTAAGTAGGAAATTGTGTCCGAGCAGCTCGCTTGCTCTCGCTTATCAAATGAATTTCTTTTGTAAACTTGCTGTCCGTCAAGGAGCAGCGCAGAAGGACACGACACGACACGACGGGACTGGCAGAAAAACAGACAGACAGGACAGTAACAGACAACCCTTTTAGCTACGCCCGCTAGTCAGCTGGGTCGGGGGCAGCGGGTTCGTATTGGACTAATGCTAATGTCGCATATACGCTTGCCATTCGCTTTGTTTTCAATGTTTGTGCTTGTTGTGGTTGTTGTTGCTGCTGTTTTTCACGTGATTTTGCATGAGCTTATTTTCGTTGTTTTTCCTCTTTTTTGTTTGTTTGTTGTTGTACTTTTTGCTTGTTTTCGTAGCGAGTGGCCGATTTAAAAGGCATCAGTTTAACCCACTTTTTTTAGCAGCCACTGTGGGAACTAAGTCAGTGTGTCTGCCTGCCAAAAACCAAAAACTATGCATATACACACACACACACACACACACACATGCGTGTAGCTACTATAAGCTTAACATGCAGCTTTGGGCGTTCAGTTGCCAGTTTTTAGTTCTCAGCTCTTACAAATTTTGCTATGCGCTCGAAAGTATGCTACGCCAAATGCGACGGACCGTGCAAATGCCACGCAATCAAAAACTTTCGCTCTCACGCTCTCCCACTCCCCACACACACACGCGCGCGCGTTCTCCCACTCTGTCGCTGCGGCTGCTGTCCATTGCCCACCTACATGTATCTGTGTGTGTGCGTGTGTGAATGTGCAAGTGTAAACAGAGCGCAGGCATTTTGTTCTTGCGGTCGCAGAGCTTGAAAACTAGTTTGCATAAACCAACAGCAAGCGTGTGTGTGTGTTTCTGTGTGTGTGTGTGTGTTGGTGTGCAGCAACTGGTACAGAGATAGGGTTAGTTTTCGGCCAGCCTTATGTACAGGCCACTAGCTGATAGCCCCAAACATTGCCTTGATTATAAATTTCAACTTAATTACATAAACAGAATTTAATCCTTTCTAACTGTGTCGCATTTTATATATGGATGTGTATATATATATATATATGTGTGTGTGTGTGCGTATCAGAATCAGTGCATGGTTATGTATGTGTGTGTGCGTTAATTTATGGGCAGCATAACTATCACAAAACAAGCACCCAAAATTTGTGCACAGTGGATACAAGTAATTGAAAAAGGAAACTAGAAAATGCGTATTTGTTTGTATAGAAATGTGCACATTTATTTTTTCTTTTTATAGGGTTAATAATATTAAAAATAATAATAATACCATAAAAAAATAAAAATTATATAATAATAATACAGTTTGAATAGCTTGCCATAATTAAATCTAAAAAAGTAAAACAAAAAACTTTTTATTTGCAATAAAAAGTTCTTGCCGCTTTCATGTATTAAACACACCTTACGTACTTTTTCCGAGTATTCTGAAATAATATCAAAGACAAAAAGTGTACTATAATATATGATATTCTGTAGAGTAAATAACTTAGAACGTTTTTATAAAGTTGAGGAGCAGGTACACCAAAGGCTCTAGAGTCTGAAGCGATCTCCTTCTTTCCATTTTCAATTATTTTCATTTCTTCTTTGGTTTCAATACGTAAACATTTTACAGACTCTGTCAGTTGGCAATACAACAATATCTTTACTAATGGTCAGTTTCGTAAAAAGTCTGCTTACAAATTGCATAAATTTTATTCAATTTTAAAAATTTCCTTTAATAACCTGACTATTCAAATTGTGTGAAATTGTTTGCTTTATTTAATTATGTTTCAAAACTCAAAATACACAAATTGACTATATTTATAAGACGCTCAATTCAAATTTTTGATCCACATTTCATCACAGCTTGCACCACGGTGCAACGGGGACAGACGAAGGACAACTGAGGTCGAAACTTGTTCATGATGAATATTCCAAACTTGTGCATTAGTTTTAGGCTACCCCTAACCGAAAACACACACATACACAGTCACACACACGCATAGTTTAGAGCTGTGTGAAGTGTAGCATAGAAACAGGAGTCAAGAACGCGTGCCTCCCCTTGCCCTTGCCCTTGCTCCTGCTTCTGCTCATGCCTTGGGCTGTATGCTATATATTATTTTGGCTGCCCAGGCTGATCAACACAACACACACCTGACTCATACACAGACGGACAGGGACAGTGTGAGTACGAGTGAGAAAGAGAGAGAGAGAGGCTGAGAGAGTGTGTGCGAGAGTGAGAGAGAGCGGGAGAGAGCGAGAGAGAGCGAAGCGAATGTTAAACCAATTTCCACACAACAATTTTAAATTTCCGACTTGGTCCAATACACACACAAAACTTAGATTTGCGAATGCCAATTTGGGGGCCTTCAGCCCGAAGCATGTTCGAGCCACACACACACACACACACATACGCACATACGCACTCACACAGCTACACCTAGCGTTAACTTACAATGAAATCCATTCCCATTCGCATTCCCAGTCCCATTGCCAGCGTCGCCTGCTGCCTGCCACGCCTCCATCAGCTTGTAAATTGCGCAAGTTGTGGCGCAGGGTATACGCTTATATGTGCGTGTGTGTGTGTGTGTGTGTATGACTGGGCGCACTATTTTACATACGTAATGCCAACTTCATGGGGCTTTGGTAAAGCTCATAAGCGCCGCTGGCTACAGCATCGAAATTAGCGTTTGGACCTTAGACCTGGCCATTGGGGAGTTGCGCAACTCAAAAGTGGACGCAGGGGCGCATAGGGGTGTGCTCTGCACACATATGCAAGCGTGCGCGTGTGCGTGTGTGTAACATGAGAGCGACCTGACATATGTACTAAAACACTTGTGTGTAGCTCTACTTAGGTCGACAGACTCATGAGCCCGGCTGTGCACTTGCTTAGGAAAAGGCTTTCAGCTCGAGTCCCCATAAACAACAGTGAGATCAAAAAGTCCGTTTGCACTGGTTCAAATGTTGAATTTACCTATTAATTTGGGCGTAGGGTCAATTCAGAGATCGAAACTGGTCTACAACAAAATTTCATTTTCATAATTTCTTACTATTATTTTTTATATAACTCAGAAATCAATGTTTCTTTTATAATTATATTTATTTGTCTATATATAGAACTGTTTATCCAGACTGGCTGACTGACTCACTGACTGACTGGTTGATTGATTGTTTAATTGGATTAAAATTTTCACTGTAGTTACCTTATGTGTTCGAGGTGTACTCTATGGCGGGATTTTAGGAAATTTCACCCACAACTGTGAGTCAAAAGTTTGATGAAAGTTAATTTTCGGCTTCATGATTCTCATCACTAGACTAGCATATCACTTACGACATAGAATTCAAGATATTACAGGTAGATTTAAATTTTCCACGGTCGGAAAATAAAAGAAAAAGGTATATCTAAAATGTTAAGCACAAAAATTGCCACTGGGAAAGCCACGGAGCACCAGCTACATGCACATATTATATATGCATGTCCGTGTGTACATATGTATGTATGTGTATGTATGTGTATGTATGTACGTACGTATGTATGTATGTATGTATGTATGTATGTATGTATGTATGTATGTATGTATGTATGTATGTATGTATGTATGTATGTACGTATGTATGTATGTATGTATGTATATATGTATGTATGTATGTATGTATGTATGTATGTATGTATGTATGTATGTATGTATGTATGTATGTATGTATGTATGTATGTATGTATGTATGTATGTATGTATGTATATATGTATGTATGCATCTGTGTATATGTGTGTGTATGTGTATGTATTTATGTATGCATGTATCTATTTATGATGTGTGTAAGCATATGTGTATGCATGCATACACATGTTTTGATGTGTGTACGTATGTATGTGGTTTGCAGTATGTATGAATGTATATATGTATGTGCGTATGCATATACATGTATATATATATGAGTGAGTATCTGTATGTAAATATGTTTGTATGTATGTACTTTGTATGCTTGCTCGTATGTGTGTATGTATTATATGTATATGTGTATATATTATGTATGTAGTTATATGTATACACAAATGTATGCATAAAGTTTGTATGTTTATATGCAAGACCAAGATTACCTCTTGCTGCACTACAAATTCAAAAAATAACGTATGCCCTTCTACTCGATTCTCATAAATTCAAGTAAGTCCCATACGTTTCAGTAGGCAGCTTTAACTATGGAGGAGGCGGCTGCCTTAACATTGGAGGAAGCGGCGACTTGGGCATAGCAGGAGGCGGCGACTTGGGCATAGCAGGAGACGGCGACTTGGGCATAGCAGGAGATGGCGACTTGAACATAGCAGGAGTCGGCAGCTTGAGCAAAAGAGGAGACGGCCGCCTGATCGTAGCAGGAGACGGGGACTTGGAAATAGCAGGAGTCGGCAGCTTGAGTCAAAGAGGTGACGGCGGCCTGATTATAGCAGGAGGCGGCGACTTGAACATAGCAGGAGTCGGCAGCTTGAGCAAAAGAGTAGACGTCCGCCTGATCGTAGCAGGAGACGGCGACTTGGAAATAGCAGGAGTCGGCAGCCTGAGTAAAAGAGGTGACGGCCGCCTGATCATAGCAGGAGGCGGCGGCTTGAGCTATAGTTATAGCTATAGCTTTGTCGGAGGAGGCGGCATCAATTTAAAATGTGAAAATTGAATAAAAGGTACGTATTATAAACTTAACTATGCCTTATTATATTCGTATGAATGCATATTTGTTTGTATGTATTTAAATACACACGTGTCCGTATGTATTTTGAAATGTCCAGCTGAGCTGAAAATGAACATGAAGCGTATTCATGAATACTGCTCTTCTAAGCGATTCTCACACATTCAAATAAGATTGGGCGAGAAAGCTGCGTTTTTAAACTAATAAAATATATTTCTGTTTTTATTTTCTTTCAGTGATGTGTTTATTTAGAAGTTCGTCTCCCGCCTACTGATAGATGACAATAAAAACATCTTGCGCATGAATTTACAGGTGAGTTCGTAACTATGAATATAAATTTATCTCTATTTATAAAATTGTTTGTCCTGACTGTCTGACAGAGTAATAGACTGATACAGCCATATCCGTAAGAGCTAGAAAGCTGAACTTTTCACTATATTTCCCTTATGTGATGCAGATTAACACTTACACGGGGTATTGGGGTATTCCTGCCGCAAGTGCGGAAAACTGCAATAAGAGTTTGTATGAAACTCTTTTGCTTACTATCCGATCGGCGTCAACTTCATTTGAAGAGTGTTTCACAGTTCTCGGAAAATTCTTTATGAAAAATCATTCGTGTTTCACATTTTCTGCAAGCTCCAAGATCCTTTGTCGAAAATGCGAATCGATAATTTTTCTGGGGAAGTTTTAAGTTTTGTCCGATTGGCTTCAAACTTTTTTTTCGACTCCCATCATAAGAACTTAATGAATGCGTGTTTCACCGAATTCGCAAATTTCACCCGCAACTGTGGTAAATTGGCGGAAAACGATTGTGTGAAACTCGAAAACTATCAGTGTGTGTTATGCTTTGTTTTTATACCCTGAACCCATTAAAAATGGGTATAAGGGTATATTGTATTTGTGCAAAATCCAAATGTATGTAACAGGCAGAAGGAAGCATCCCCGACCCCATAAAGTATATATATTCTTGATCAGCACCAATAGCCGAGTCGATCTAGCAATGTCCGTCCGTCCATCCGTCCGTCCGTCCGTCCGTATGTATGAACGCAAGGATCTCAGAACCTATAAGAGCTAGAGACATGAAATTTTAGATGTAATTGTTCCCGCGCAGATCGAGTTTGTTTCCGATAATCGATAACTTACTCCGTTTCCAAGCAATCGATAAAAATCGATATCGATATCCTGTTTTTTGGGCAATTTTGGTAAATAATAAGAGCTAGAGTCACCAAACTTGACATATAGCTTCTAAAATAGAATCTATATATGCATTTGATGTTGGAAGAAGAGGGTTCAGGGTATCCCCTAGTAGGGAGCTCCCGACTAGAACCTCTTACTTGTTTCAAATTATAATTATCTAAATTCATTTAAATTAATGTTCGTTACTTAAGTTGGGATTTTGGCTCGAACTTGGCTTAAAGTCATTTCAAATATTGACTGTGGTAATTCAGTTGCCGAATATTACACGACTTCAATTCGAATTTTAACGTATGGGCAATGTGAAAATCCGGCTGAAGTCTTGCTGCTTGCCACAGTCGAAGCAGAATTTGTCAGCAGCTGACGCACACACACACACACTTAACTCCTGGCAGGGGAGCACATGGAGGCAGCTGAGATACCAAGTTATGTGACTGCGGCTCCAGGATGTAGCAGTGGTTGTGTGTGTGTGCGTCTGTGGTAATGCGTCCGTTCGACCGTGCGGCGCGTTCGTTGAGCCGTTGCGGCAGGACACACAAAGACGCATGAATTTTTTACTGGACCAGAAGCGAAGGCAGCCAGCAGCAACACAAGGACAGCTACTGGCAGCTTCCTGTTTTCGAGTTGGTTTTTTAGTCTCAATACCCTGTAAATGCGTATTGAAATAGCGGCATGCCTAGCAACAGAACAGCCAAGCACAAGAACTATTCTCTGCAGGTGAAGCTCCGTAGAAAGTGCATCAAGGTTCTGGCGGGCTTTCCCACTGAACCCCACACTTGCTTATGCTCAATTCCAGGAAAAGCTCCTTCATGACGGACATTTGTAACTATTTTTTTTATTTGAATTTTGTCATACACAAATAATTTGATTTCAACGTGTTGGCAGCTGAGTTAAGTAAAATTGAAGGCAGATTTTACAAGAAATATCAATTTTATCGTCTGATGTTCTCCAATTTATATATACGAAAACCCAACAGTTTTCCCTTTCGTTTGTTCACTAGAGAATATATTCGTATAAATATTTTATTTATTTATTTTTGCTGTTCTTTATTTTGAAGAGTTGCATACGCTCCTTGATAAAATGGTTTCATTAAAGAATAACTGCCAGTCGAGCAGTTTTCAAATTTCAGCTTTTACTTTTTATTTTTCGCAAGTTTTTCACTGGACGCCACGACTTACGTGCGATTACTTTGAATGTGTGTGCGTGTGTGCTTGAGTGTGTGCTGTTGCCTTGCTACCCCCATTTGACTTCACATGCGTCAAGACGTGGGCAACCGCCCTGCTCCTATTAACCCCCTTTAGTCCAAGTTATGCCGCTGGCCAAAAGCTGAAAGCGAAATGCGTTTCTCTGTCTGTCGCGCTGTCTATTTGTTTATTTGACAACATTTTAGAGCACATGTGTGTGTGTGTGTGTGTGCTTGTTATTTATGCGCCAAGTCTGAGCGCCATGCCAATATCTCATGCGATTCCATTTGCTGTACTTGGCCTGCAATTGAAATAAGGCTTAAGCTGTGCCATAGCCGCAGTTGCCGCTGCTGGCCAATAGATGGTGCTGGCGCAATTAAGATGCCGCTTAACCGCTATTTTGTTGGGCCTTTTGTTGCCAACTGTACTCGGGCTGTGCTGGCCGCGTCGCATTAGCGAAATGACATTGAAATATTACAAAAATTTAAAAACCATTATAAACAGACAAGAATGCCCCACCCCATTCAATTTACCCCCTTTACACACTCTCTGTACAGTATACATAAATATCTTATGTAGACACTACCTATGGGGCGGGGGCAGGGGGCAGCTCGAAAAATTCTTAACACCGAAAATTGCGCGTGAATAAAATAAAAAGAGGAAAATAAAGAGAAAAAAAAAGAAATTTATATATATATATATATATATAAATAAAGAGGAAAATCAACAGCAAACAAGTGAAAGGAGAAAAAAAAAACATCCACTTTCGCCCGTTTTTGTTTTGTCCTTGTCGTAGTAGCCGTCGTCGTTGTCGACGTCCTCGTCCTGGTCCTGTCCTGGTCCTGGTCCAACTGGACCACGCTGGGTGGCCGAGGGGGCGGGTAAGGGGGGCGACGTTGCGTACTACCAATTTGCTAGTGACCATAATCAACCCCTTTTTTCTTTCTTGATTTTGTTTTTTTTGTTTTGTTGTTGGTATGCAAAAAAGTGCGTAAGGCGCTGGCTTCGAGGAGGTGGCAGTGGGTGTGATAGGGGGACGGGGAAGGGGGAAGGGGGGCTAAGAAGCAAAGCACAAGTAAATGGAGTAACGAGTGCGAAGTACAGCTGTACAAATCAAACAAGCAGAGGCGTCCCAGCAGAGGGGGGGTTGGTTTGATAAGAGTTGTGGGTGGGCGGGCGGTCGGTCTAGTGTGGCAGATAAATATCTAAATGATGCCACTGGGAAAGAATAAGAATGCCCACGGATTTCCACTTATTTTCACTCATAAAGTGATTGAATAAATCTGAAAAGTCCTATATAGTTTGTCCTATCAGATGCTAACGATCATAGAAGCTACAACTGGCTGACTTGCTATGTGAGCTCTATAAGAAAGTAAATATCTATGTCAAGATTGGCCAAGAGAGGCTAAAGAATTTTATTTTATATAAATTGATATACTATTCACTTGATTGGCTCGTCGCACAGTCTATTGTTTAAGGTTGGAGATCAGATCAATTTGTTAAGCAGCCGCTACGCCCACAAGTTGCTGCCAGGGTCCTGACTAACTCCTTAACATAGAATATCTATATTTATAGCTAGAATACTTGATCGGAAGGCAGACAGCAGCACACTTCTCTCGAGTTTCGATTTCCCTTCAGATCACTGCACATTTTAACCGATTTGAGCAGCAGGAAATAGCTCGGAATGTATTCAGATCAAAAAGTATAAACATAAAAAAAAAAATTTACAAATTTGGTGATTAAAAGAATAAATATGTTATGAAAGTGGCAACAATATATTGTTAAGGTTTCACAGGGATTATTAGGCGCCCTTTTTTGAATTAAAAAGGGTTTATTATGATTCCTCTTTTATATTTTGGTATGCTCAAGACTCACGTGAAGAATTAAAAAGGGTTTATTAGGATTCCTCTTTTATATTTTGGTAAGTTGGTGAAAAATCTAAAGGCAAATGCCCTTAGTTCCCGCAGATACAGTAGAAGCTGTTGGTTAGGAGCTGCAAGAATCATCGTTTTGAAGCTCTTTCTCAATTCTAGAATCTCAACTGGCAGACACTAGTCTACTTTCTATTTTTATTTATTTGTATAGCCTTGTAGGGGGTATAATAATTTTGTCATGAAAAGTTTAACGCATAAAAGGAGACACCTCCGATCCCATAAACTATATATATATATTGCTAAGTTAATAATCGAGTTGATAAAGTCCGTCTGTCCGTCTGTCCATCCTTCCGTGTACCCATCCGTCCGTTCATCCATCCTTCCATCTATCCTTCTTTGCGAACTGATCTCTCAGTTTGGAAGCTATCGTCTTGAAACTTAGCATAGATCCGTCTTATGTTTCAGGAAGTTCGTATATCGGATTAGGCCGGATCGGACTATCATATCATATCTTTGTCATAGGAACGATCGGCCGAATATTAGGTACTAGTATAACTTTTTTGTTTTTGCGAAATATCTTAACAAAACTCAGCATTTAAAGGGTTCAGTATATTCCTCATACATATGAAGCTTACTTATCAACATCGGACTACTATATTATATAGCTTTCATAGTCTCTATGTTTTCCAATATATTTTCATTTATTATTTGATTTTATATGTTATTTTATATGAATTATTAAGTAAATTATAATGCAACCATTAAGAGCCTATAGCGCAAGCAGAGTACAAGAACCACGAATATCAAATCAAACCCAACTAGCTTAAACCTCTTTCCCACGCCCACCCAAGGCCCACCCCCCTTGTAATGGCCGCCAACTACGCGCGTGGCATGCATCAAAGCCTCGTAACTACGCTCCATGCATATTCAAATTTTTGGCCAGGAATCACAGCAACGAAAATCAAGCGCACGCACTTAAGAGTCCGGCCAGGAAAAAGGAAAAAAGCGCCCCAATCAGAGCACTTGTCCCCAGCCCCGAGTCAACTGGCCAGGCTGCTCCGCCGAACCTTTTCCAGGCCATAAAACGCGACGACAAAAAAAAAAAGAAAAAAGACAGTGAAAAGAGAAGAAAAATTAAAATACGCACAAAGTTTTGACAGCTGAATTGGCATAATGATGGGGTTAGTGACGCCGCTGGGGGTGGGCTCTGTGTGGGCAGGGCTTTGAGTTGGGGTTGGGGGTTGGGGGTTGGAGTGGGGGTTGGGCTTTCGGCCATTGTCACTGCCTGGCCTGGCCGCACCGCAGCGCTGCCTTCCCTCTTCTGTTCTTTAGTAATTTTTTCTTTCTTTCTTGGTCGCCTTCATCGTTAATTTTATCTACGCAAATGCAAAATAATTACTTTACTTTTTCTTTGGTTTTTCCGCTTACCCCACCCACCTTCCCATCAACCGCCCCACCCAACCCTTTGGCGTATAACCCTTTCGGGGCAACGGCTGTCGAAATTTATGTACTTTTGCCTTCGTCTTGCTATTTCTTTTTTTATTCCGCTTCGTTTTTCTTCTTTTTTTTGTATTGAAAAGCATTTTAAAATTCAGCGCCAGCTGTCCTGCTCTATACATATATTTGGGAGTATATATACATATATATATATATATATATATATATATCTATATCTATATATTTTGCATTTTCTTTTTTAATTAAAGAAAAGGGTTAAAAAGTTTTGCAGCGGAGCGCGACGCAGCGTTTCGCTGCTGAAAAACGGGGTTAAAATCAAAATTTTTGCCCCGCGTTTTTCAGTTTCTATTTAGTTTTCATTTATTTTTAAATGGAAATTTTTAATAACAAAGCAAAAGATAGGGTTGCATTCGGCCTCATTACCCATCCATGAGCCATGCTCCCTCTGTGCCCATTGCCGTTCCCGGCCTCGTCCTTGTGCCTCTTGTGTCTTGGGGTTAGTCGGAAAATGCCAAACATAAAACGAAAAAAAAAAAAAACACATTAATGTAATTTTTCTACATGGAGTAAGGAGCGGAAGCGGAGGCTGGCCGTGGTGAGTCCGCACTCTCCAAAGTCCACTTTCTTTAGTTTCCTAATACCCTGTATAAAGCTCTTAAATGTTTAATGGACAGCTTCTAGCCGACGGCAGCTCCATCAACCTTATCCATCTATAGTCCATCTGAACTCAGAAACTTTAAGATTTGGGAACAGCTAACTTGGTATGTGCATCTCCATGGAGATGAAATGCAGCTCAATTTGAAAATTTCCATTGCCTTCACTCTCCCCAAGCTTGATGCAATGGTAAGTCAAGCGTAATTACTTTTTATATAAATAAGTTACGCAACTTTCACAATCCAAACAGCTTTATACAATTCTCCTCCAGTTTACAGGGCATTTTCCAGTCGCGCACTTTTGATTTCCTTTTTTTTTCTCTGCACTTTCTTCGGCATGTGTTTATCTTAATGTCTCAGCTGTCCCATTTCCAGTTGAGGACTTTTTGAGTTGGCAAATGGAAATTGTATAAATCTTTCATTACATTAATTTCACTTTGATGCAAATAGTTGCGACAATTGTGATTGAAAAGTGAGCATCGCGGCATTTTCAATTGCAGTTAGGTTCCCTCTTCCAAGGCTAGATACTATCTGCCTAAGTAATTACACGTAATTCGGCTGGTTTTTCCAATCGCCAGTCAAGTGAGAATTCTTTGGAAAAAAAGGGTTCACACAGCAGCAGAAAGTGGCGGCTGCTGGCGAATCCTTCAGCAATTCATGTTAATTAAAGAGATAGCTGGGCAATTTATGGTCCTGATTCAAACGATCTCAGGACCTTTCGTAGATAAGCCCAGCCAAGTAGGGATATGGCTCTTTGTGCAAGAAATGTACTTGGAAATCACTTAAAATCTAACCTAAATATCTATCTCAATATCTCTAAAGAACTTTAAATCGTTAAAAGTTTAATTACATGCATAGTTGCTATTCGAAATTCCGATCGCAGTACGAAGGAGTCTATCGAAATCACAATGTCCGTCCGTCCGTCCGTCCGTCCAGACGCTAATATATTCTCAGTTTATCAGTTAAGAGCTTCATTCTTCGTTTTTGACAGGCAGTTCCTGACCTTCTACAAAGATCAAGCCAAAAATATTCAAATACAAACCGCAACTATCGATATATTCCAAGGTCACAGTTTGAAAGCAACTGCTTGGGCCTTACAGTCTAGGAGTCATCGAGGTTTTACAACTAGCAATATCATCAACTCGTTTCTTTTTAAGAATCTTAAGCAACACTTTAGCATGTGAGAACTCCAGGTAGACTTTATTTCTATTGTAGGTATTCAGATCTGGGCCCAAAAACCCCGCCCTTAGGTTCGGCTCGTGAGGCTGGTTTTGCACAACTCTGAAACAAGATTTTGTTTGCAACCTTCACTTGTTATATATTGAAATAATTCAATTTATAATTAACAATTGCCCGTTCTACTGAAAATATTGGAAGTTGTAGATATTTTCATATAGAAACTGCAGGCTAGATTTGTTCTCCACCCAAAACTAACATATATCATGATTAGAATAATGTATATTATTGGCTTCTAAAAGACTTTCATTGTTTATTTTTAATATAAGATTTGGTTCCAAATATGATTCGATTTATATAAGCTATTGGGTGCCAAGTTATTTCTGATCTGGGGCTTCTATTGTTTCTTAAGGTTCGGTTCATAGCAACAATTAACTTTGAATGCTGAGATCCGGCTTGCAGCCCTGGCTAAAGGATTAAATATTTAGAAGGTACACACCACCCCACCCACCCCTCCACCTCCGAGAAAGAACCTCACACTCTCTGCTCCCCGAATTGGCAACAGTTTACATTATCCTCGCATTAATTTCGACTCGCTCCGTTTGCCCAGCAACTAGTTTGCTTCGCTCCAGCCCACTTCCACGCCACGCCCATTCGCGCCCCCTTGGCTAACTAAACTGTTGCCCGTGGGCGTCCTCGCACAATTTAAACTCACATGCAGTCACATTTATTTCTATTCAATTTGATAATAACCCAAGTGTGCGTGGCTCTCGCAGGAGTTGCGCTCCTGGCGGACCTCGCTCCGGTTATGGCAGCAGCTGCTCGGGCGGCCACAGTGGAGCATTTAGAGTGGACGCAATGTATCAACGGCTGCTACAGACCCCCCCCCCCCCCCCTTACCCTACAGCCGCCACCCCAGCCTTGTTACTGCTCGGGCTGATGTCTTCTTCCTTTCACTTTCACTTTCACTTTCGCTTTTACTTTACTTTGCCCCACCCCTTCGCCGCCCCCTTGCAAGCAAAAGTGAAACTCATTTTCCCCTTTTTTTTCTCGGCCAGCACATATATATTTTTTCTGTTTAGCCCGAGCAACGCCTTCGAGAAAAAGTCCAAGTAAAAAGCAGCCCAAGTAGCGCAAAAAAAAAATACCCCCTTGAGTTTATAACTTAAAAATTCAAAGCACGAACAAAGTTCTAATTTAAACACCGAACAACAAAAAAAAAAATAAGAAAAAAAGTGGAAAGAAGCAGAAACGGAAAAAAGCACGCGGCGAATACATGTCGAAAAAAATGGACATAAAGTGCACGGCAGGCGAGGCGAGTAAATAAAACTAAAAAAAAAAAAAAAAAAGAGAGAAAATATTCGCCAAGGCAGCAGCAAAAGAAAGCCTCAGGACCACGGCCAGGCCCAAGAGTCCTGCTCGTCCTTCCTGCCACAGCCCACATCCCATATCCCCGCCTCTCGCTGCGGACAACGGTCCACACAAATCAAGTAAAGGGGTGGCAATCGCAAGTTCCTTGCGAATAAAAAAGTAAAAAAACTGCGTAAAAGGCGGCAAGTAGCAAACAAAAAAAAATATATATATATATAGAAGTATAAATAAAATAAAAACAAGAAACAAGTGTTGTCTTCTAAAGTACCGAAGATTGTATACCCTTGTGGACCCATAGCAGATGCCTGACATATCACCATTCCACCTCCTGGTGCATCATTAATGTTAAGATCTGGCTCAGTTTGTCTTGCGAAGATTGGTAAAGATATCTCTAAGAAAGGGCTAACAGCATTCATGTTTTAAGCTAAATTTCGATAGGAGCGAATGCAAAGGTAAACACTTAATATAATTTAGCATCTCTTCTTTGTGCGGCATTCGTAAACGTATTAATTTTTGCATATATCTAACCTGTGTTAATATGCTGACGGCGAAAGAAGAGATGCCAAATATATATGCGCCATACAGAACGGGAGCGAGAGAGAAAGAGAGAGATAGAGAGAGACAGATGGAGAGAGTGAGAGAGAAAGAGAGATGAATCTCATCCAATACCAATTGCTTCAATTGTTCTTTGCCTCCCCAAAGAAAGTATACTTTCATAGAGCATAACTTAGATAAGTGTTACTTTTCAAACCCCATTTAAACATTTTACGCATATGGCACAGCTAAAACGTTGGCGAATGCCACATGAAAAAGAAACTACAGATAAACAAGATAAGCAGACATATGTGAGCTTACATCCAAGATCCTACACAATCAAATTCATCTAATCTGCTGCAAACAAAACGTTTACGAATGTCGCACAAAGAAGAACTGTTAAATTAATCTGAGAGTAAATGAACTACTGAAAAGTTGAACTAAAAGTACTTTTCTCAGTCTTTTCTTTTTCTTCAGGGTTAACAGGGTTAGCCAAGACGGACACAATTTGTCTCACTCCTTCTCTCTCTCTCCCTCTCTACATAGTATTTGATCTATTGTAATAATCCTGAATAAATTGGAAAGAGGAGACTCTTTGACTGAGCAATTGACCAATGGGCAAGTGCCCACGCCCTAGATTAATTAATATACTTAGCGCTATATGTATACAAGTTGATGAGTATTTGTCAGGGGGGTCGTCGGCGTGAGGCTGAGTTTGCTGCTTAAGTTATTTACTGAGCATTATAAAGTCGACTTGCTACTTCTTGATATACCCTGTAAGCAGAGCAGATATTGAAGCATATGCCTAGCCTAAGGCATAAGACTGATTGCTTATATGCACACATATATCTATATGAGATGGTTAGATCTAAGTCATATTTCTCAGGCAAATTCAGTTTATTTTCGACTAACGAAAACTATGGCAAATGTCTAAGATAAAGCCTGACTATTGGCATACCCTTTTCTTTCGATATCAGCTCAAATACAATTTACAATTGTCTACCGATCGGAAGGTGCATGCATACAGGGTATCTGCCTGTCGAGCATTCTAAGTGTTTATTCTTTTTTTCTTTAGCATCTTATTTTAAATATATATAAATGTCGATTTTCATTTACCGCGTGGCCAACCCTTGTGCGAATGCGAATACGAATGCGGATGTTGATGTGGATGCGGGCCAAGGGTCCCAGCTCATTATGTCCATCGTCGAAGCCCACTTATTTACTGGCCATCGCCTTCTCGAGGGCCAAGAAGCGGTGGCATCATTGCCCTTTGATACCCAGTCATCAAAGGGGTCGGCCGAGTCATCGTAACGGATATATAATCATATCATATGTCGATTTTTTGTTGGCTAAGTCGACTCCGAAAAAAACTCCGAACAAATATTCTGAAACAATTCCGAGCCAACTCCGAAAATATTGTGGAAATATTTCCGATTAGGATTTTGGAACAGCTTCCAATAATGTTCATTTGTGATGCCACAAATTTTTTCGGAGTCACCTTTTCGTTTTACCTACATTTATACACCCATTTTATCTATGAATATTTTCAACTATTTTATTAAAGTTTCCATTATAGATTTCGACCCGTGGCAGCTGTATAAAGCGCATTGCCCAGTCGAGCATTTTGCTTATAATAAGTTAATGTTTCTTTTTATTAATTTTTTTTTTTTTAAGTAAGGGCAAAAACTTTTGCACAACTTTATTTTTCTGTTTTTACCCCCAATCGCTTGCTGTGTGGGCGGGGCTTCAAAGAGGGCGGCCACGCAATTATGTTTAATTGGACCTGCTGGGCCCGAGCTTTTGTTTTTTTTTTCGAACTTGAAAGCACTGCGCTATGGAATTATATAGAATGCCGGAGTGCTTGGCAAAGGGAACAGAGCTAAACACTTTGCGAGCGGGTCTGTGGGCGTGTGGATGTGAGTGTGTGGGCGTGGACCATCACTTAATGAGGTCTAATCCTTGTTTTTGTCTGTTTGCTCTAAGTATTTAAATTATAAAAGTTATTAAAGTTTCTACTTTGTACCACTTTCTACTTTCCAACTTTCGTTGGATTCGATAGCTTGATAATTGCTATAAAATCAATTAATATAATACAATTTCGTAAAAATAATATTCGCTTATCGAAAGTTAAGAAAAGAAACATATTGTTTGATAATGTTTTGATAACTTCGTTAATCTATCGATAGTATTTGATAATTTTGATAATTTCGATAGCTTGGATATTTTAATATTATCGATATATTCGATAATTTAATTTTATTGGCTCATGAATAGTATTTGATAATTTCGATAGCCTCGATAATTTTATATTGGCATATCTACAGTGTTTGATGATGTTTTGATAACCTCGTTAATCTTTGGATCGTATTTGATCATTTCGAAAACTTCAATAATTTCATATTGGCCTATCGATAGAGTTTGTTCCCTTCGACCGACAATTTAATAGTGGCTTATCGATAGTATTTGATGGTTTCGATAGCTTCCAAAATTTCATTCTAGCACACTATCGATAAGTTAGTAATATATAGGAACAATGGCTTTCCAAGCTAAGCCTCGCTCTCAGTTTAAGCCGGCCTAGAGCTGGCGCTCGAAAATTTATCGATATGAAAATTCCTTTGAGTGACAACGCTTAGAAATATATCGAGTCTGCGTTATAAATCGACCCCGAGGGTTTTTCAACCTTTGCCAATTCGGTATTAAATATATGGGCATGCGAAATTTCTTATATAGAAATATATCACTGAAATTGCAAGCTCGCACTAGGAACAGGGTTTTTCGCTAAGTGTAGAACAGAGAATCGATGCCTAATTAATATTTTGATTTTGTTCAACTCCTCAATCGGTTAAAGCTTTCAAATTTATTATTTATTTGCCTAAACTTATCCTAGAGTTAAAAGCAAAGGTTAAATGAAGGGCTTCCAGGCCCTTTAGCTAGATGATAGTATCAACTTAATTCTAAGAAGCTTTAAGACTTAAATATTGTTTTGCTTAGGCAAAAGATGATTGACCCTTATTGCCATTGACATTCTTATTTAAATAAAACTGAGATTTTTTTTAAGGAATTCTATAAATTTACATATGTTATCTAGACGAGGTTTAGCAGCTTTTCGGCTTATCTTGATAGAGAAATACTTTTCGAATTAAGGAAAAAAGAGTTTGGGGGCATTTAAATTAAACAACAACAACAACAGCAGCCATAGCAATGACAATCAAAGTGCAAAAATGTTGGACAAAAGTTTCTAATGGCTCAAATAAAAGTACAACAACAGCAACAGCAACAACAACAGCAACAACAACAAGCACAGCAGGAACAGCGAACAACTGGCAAGAACTCGGTGAAGCTGCCACATTTACGTCACTTAAGCTGCCTGTTTACAAGCACACACACACACACGCACACACACGCACACACACACACGCACACACACATAGCTCACACACACTGGCAGCAACAACATAAATTAAGTTATTTTGATAATCAAAACTGAAAAGCGAATGTTGTTTTTAGACAAGAGCAGCGGGTGGCTGCGTATTCTGGGCACAAGTCGGGGGCAACACGGAACATGGGCATTCATTTGTAGTTTATAGTTGTAGTTATAGTTGCCAGAGCATGCTCTGCGGGCAGGGGAACAGGTGGGGGCTGGTTGTTTTCGTAAGGGTTGCTTCTGTCCATTGTTGTAGACGCTTTGCATTTAACAATAGGATATACGCACACACACACACACACACACACACACGGACACACAGTCCCACAGACTCACAGTCCTCAAGTCCTGCTGCTAACCCCATCAACTACAGTCCCCAAGTCAGTTTGCGGGCAGCGGCAGGCGGAGACAACATAGTTAGCACAATTGTGTTGCATACTTATTCGGGCATGCGTCAAAACGAGATGCCAAGTGCGTGCGTTTGCCCCTGCGTGTGTGTGTGTGCGTGTATGTGCTTGTCCAACAACTGCCCAGGCTGGCCAGCCCACAACCTCACACACACACACACATACACACGCGCAATTTTAAAGGCTGGAAAGTGCGCACCACCTTCGCACACACTCACGCATACCAACGCACGCTCACGCATATAGAAGCAAACTAATTTACCTACGCCAGCAGTTTTTGGTACACATACACACACATATGCAAACACACATATGCAAATTTTGCAATGCTTTATTTTGAGGGTTGGCCGCGTGTGTATGTGTGTGTGTGTGTGATGATATGGAGTGTGGGGAAGAGGAAGTGGATGTGGGGGGGCTGCTCTGCTACCAATCTTGCGCCGTCATTGTACACGCCCCCCCCCCCCCCCCCACCGCCCCTCCACCCGCGCTAGTCGCGTTCTCCTTCTCCTTCGAAGTCGTTAGGCTGCCTTTTGGCCATTGTTTGGACTTATGTTTCCCTCTCACTTTGCAAGCCATCAAGTTATCCCCCCCCCCCCCCCCCCCCTCTGTAACTCCTTTCATAGCCGCCGGCCGCTAGGCCTTGTCCATTTAGAGAGAGTAGAAGCAGAAGAAGCTGCCGCATGCTGCATACATTTTAATCTTTAATTTATGGCTTATTCAAAACTAATGACACTGAAAGTGTCCACAATGCCGCAGTCTCCGCTTTTGTTGCGTTTGGGGCGTGGCAGTGGGCAGTCAAAGGATTCTGCCAGCCACATGAAAGGCTTAAACAAGACCAGCCATTGTTTCGAGGCGGCCAAGCATGAGATACTCGCCAAGGACATTGCATGAGCTGATATACATCTGATATATATATATATATATATATGTATACATATCTAGATCTAGATATTATGCATTTATATACCAAGTTCGTTTTTTCAAATATCAGACATATCCCGTGAGGAATTTAATTCAATTTACATAGATATTTGAAAATTGAATATTAAAAGTGAATTGAATGACATATCCAAGTTTCAGCTTTCGCTCGTAAACTTTTAACCGCGGGGTATTTATAAATATATATTCTTTATATGTTTGAATGCGTCAAGTTTAGAGACTTCAAACTTAGAGACTGCAAACCCAAAAAAGACAACAAGAGTAGTCTAGTCAAGAGTGCCCGACTAGGGGATACCCTAAACCTTCTTCTAGGAGGAACGTAGAAGAAACTAGGCTACAAAATTTAAAACTCTAGCTCTTATCGGTTCATAGATCGACTCGTCTGCTGAAGCTGATCAATCATATATATACTTCATGGGGTCGCAGATGCTTCCTTTTGCCTGTTACATATATATGCACAAAACCATTATACCCCTTTTAGCCATTTTTAATGAGTTTAGGGTATACAAATATGCATTTGGTATCAAACCAACTCCCCGTTTGTAGCTGCGGTTCGTGAAGATGATTTTCCACATTCATCAGTCAATGTTTTCTTTAAAACCTTGACTTGTCATCTATTTTTTAAATTTATAATAAAATAATTCAATTTGTAGCTAACAATTGCCCGTTCTACTGAAAATATTGGAAGTTGTCGATATTTTCATATAGAAGTTCCAGGCTAGATTTGTTCTCCACCGAAAATTGACATCGACCTTATATGGTTAGAAAAAATGCAAATTATTGGATCCCCATTTTTAAAGCTTTGTGCCTGAGTCTCTCTCAAACAGATTGCAGTTGTATATATAATCGGCAGTGGGTCGTATCTATACCTTAGATACCTTAGAGTATTGATCTGCAATACATCCCGGATCCTTCACAGTTTATTCTTTTTTTGGGCTAAGAAGTGCTCAATCTGGAATTGCGAAGAATAATTAGTATATGTAAGCAAGTTTATATAATCTCTATATAATATCATAAGAATTATTCAAGAATCGCAAATCAAGTTTGATAAAGATATTTTTTTAATAAAGAGAGCGCCGATAATTCGTTAACGTTCTAAGCCCAGGCTGAGATACATATTGTATCTCTATCTCTAGCTCTAGCTCTAGCTCTAGCTCTAGCTCTAGCTCTAGCTCTAGCTCTAGCTCTAGCTCTAGCTCTAGCTCTATCTCTAGGTCTATCTCTTTCTCAATCTCTATCTCTGTCTTTTCTACTTTGGCCATGCGATCTATATATATGTATATATATAGATATAAATAGATATCTATATACATTTATTCTATATTGTCTATGAAGCTCTCGAAATGCTCACTTGACCGCCGGGCACCAGCTACAGATGAATATTGGATGCGAGTAGTTGGCTGTCATTAGATATGCCTGGCAACCCTTAAAGCCGGCACACACACACACTCACACACACACACCAAGTCGTGTGTGTGAGTGAGTCTCAAATTGTTTGCCATTTGTAAGCGTTGTATGTTTTAGGCCTTGCTCGTTTGCTGTTGTTTTAAAATTAAAATGAATGCCCGCAAGCAATAACTACGACAAGCCAAACCACCCAAAAAACCAACCCCACACCCGACCACTAGCCAGCCGCCCACCGCCCACCGCCCGCTGTCCAAGACAAGCCAACATCATTATGCGTGGCTGTGTGTCCATGTGTGTGTGCGTGCGTGTGTGTGTGTGTGCGAAATAATCTCGTAAATTACGCAAAAAAGGAAACACGCCGCCAGGAAGAAACAGCCAGCAACGAGTCGAGAATCAGGAAAGAGGAGCGAGAAACGAGAAACGAGCAAAGAGCCCACGAGCCGAAGTCCAAGTCGTGGCGAGCTGCGGTGGTGCGAGGCAAGTCGAGTCTATGGCCGGTGGTTGGCTGGCTGCTTGTTGCCAGACAACGCACCACGTGGACCATGGACCGCCACACATACATATGCATGTCCACGCACACACGCACACATGCACACACACTCTTCGACTTCTTGGCCCAGCCAGGAACTAGCAACCACCCGTTGCCGGTGGGACAAGAGGTGCTGCTCGAATAGCTCATAATACACAGAGCTGCAGGAATTCTCCATAGACGACTAAGTCGATTCTCTTTCAGGTTGACAATAGTTTTAAATTGCAAAACCAAAAAACAAATATATTAAGTTCAGTTGTGGTTCAGCTTTCTTAACAGCTTTACTGTTGAATGTGGCGCGCTTTACCTAACATTCTGCTGTTAACATCAATTGTTTTAGATAAATAAATAATATGTAAGCATTAACATTTGAATATATCATGATACTGTGACAATATCTGTGCATTATGTTAAGTCTCTGTTATGAAATGTAAATATATCATTTTCCGCAAGAAATGTATAAAATGAATATGGACTAAGACCTGATCTAAATACCATTTATTTTAGTAGCTCGACGATCACTTGTTAGTAAACTTTAACATGGAAATGGCATGCTCTTCATAACATCTGTTATCATTTTAAAAGCGTCAATTTAACATTGTTACTTTATGTTATGTGAATGGAATGCTACATTAATGTTGAGTAAATGGAACAATACTTATGTAGCTTTAACAATGTAACATGCTTTCAACATATGTAAATTAACATGTGCGCATATATAATCTGTTAGTTCGTATGTTATGAAAGTACGAATGGAATCCATTCTTCACAGCTTGCGAATACTTAACATTAAATAAATAACTAAAACAATGTTAAATGAACATTAACATATGGGAGCGTGCTTATGTTATTAACATGTGAGAGCCTGACAATGTTACCGCTACTGTTAATCAAACTGTAAATACTTAAATTTGCTACAAAATGTTTTCGTGCAGCCCTCGCACACAGGCACACACACATACCTATGTATGTATATATGTACACATGCAGCACATTGTAAAATCCGTTCCGTTCAGAGCTTGCCCCCCGTACACACACACACACACACACAAACACACACAAACACACTCAGCCCCCTTGAAAATTGTAGACAGCGCCCAGCATCGTGTGTCCATTCACAACACTTGCGTCGCACACAATGTGCCCACCCCCCCTCCCCCCACCCCCCACCACCCTTCGCACGCTCGCACCATCTCTCTGCCTCCCACCAGGCTCTACACGATGCCAATGACGACGTCTGCGTTAGTCCTTTCGGCCACACACACGCACACAGAGACAGGCACTCTGGTCCACTTATGATGAGTTTACATTTTCGAAAGCGAGACATGAAAATGAAAATTGGGCAAGGAAACTTGCCAAAGCCAGCTACAACAACAACAACAACAACAACAACAACAACAAAGGAATTCTCCCTCTGCTCGCACGCATCTCTTATAGTTGGCGTGTGGGCGTGGCAGTAGGCGGCTGTCACACATTCAAAACAGCTCAACGCAATGTGTGTGCGTGTGTGTGTGTGTAAGAGAGTGCGACGGGGCGGGGTTGGGTTTGGGGTTGGGGACAGCAGCAGCATACAGGAAGCCAAATGTGGCCCATCGTCCAACAACAGTTGCCGCACGCTTCCCAATCCGCGCGTCCACAGACAGCCAAGCTGGCCGTTACGTATGCATATTTTGTAAAGGGGCTGACGCGGAGCAAGGGACAAGCAGTCCAAGGGCGCACGGGGGGCAAGGGGTAGCTGTGGCTGTGGCTGTGCGACTGTCAGCCAGACGACGCGCCGTACAAATGAGCTTGAGCAAGGACGCAAGATGTATGTGCTCCATGTGTGTGCGTCAGCCCGAAAGCCGTAGACGATGGACAGCCTGTGTAGGGGGAGGGGTACTGCCAGAGGGGGCAGGGCTGCGGGGCAGGTGGAGGGAAGGTGGAGAAAGAACGGACGACGGCTGCCGTTGCCACTGCTGCTGCTGACTTTGAATGTCCATGTAGATATTTTGCAATTTTGAAATACATGCGCAGTTACACACACACACACACGCACACACACACACACACACACACGCACACACGCACACACACACACGCACGCACACACACACACGCTCACACACAGAGAAAGCGAAATGCTTTTAACATTTTCTAAGATTCAAATTTCGTAAATTATCCCTTTGCGAGTTCCTGTGTGTATGTGTGTGTGTATCTGTGTGTGTATGCGCGTGTGTGTATGCGTGTGTGTGTGTGTGTGTGTGTGTGTGTGTGTATTGTGTGTAGGCCTTGTTGTTGTGCTTGGCTTATCGATGGGCGGCTCATGTTGCGTCCATTGGCCAAAACTACACGCACGAGCCGCACATTTTGGCTTCTGCCTTGCCCCGCGACCGCCCTTTACTTAGTTTCGGTTAAGACGAGCGAACAGATTCCCCACCCCTCACTCAAGCCCCCCTTCCCAATCATACAGCTCCCATCCGAAGCCCAAGCCCAGCTTCTGGCCCAGCTTGCATCATTTCCGCTTGTCCTCTATATTTAAACAGGTAGCTCAAACTTCAAAAGGGGTTTTTCCTTTTTCCTACATGTTAAATTTTGCTTGCTGCACGTTTGGGCGTCGTGTTGCATGCCGCATGTTGCAGCTAGCACAGCCCGCGCACACATATTCGATTACAATTGAAAATCTATCAACGTCTCCAAAACAAATCCAAAGAAACAACTTCCAAGCAAATCCATTGAGCCTTATTCGAGTTCAGTGAGACAGGTCCGAGTTATTTAATGACCAAGTACAAATAGGGTTTTATCTATAGTTCATATGGATAATAATAGATATAGATAACATGGAAAAGAATTATCAATCTGGAGGACAAACCATTAACAGAGGATTGTTTATGAAAATCGGTTAAGTTTTTTCAAAAAATATAATTAAAGAAACTCATTTTGGATTAAATTATGATGCAAAAGGAGAAGTTCTCAGTTGGGGATTTGGAAATAGGTTAAATACCAATTTATATATCTATATCTATAATTTCTGAATAAAACTAATACTTCAATATGTTTTATTGGAAACAAATTGAGGGATAACTTTGTTAAATTGGAAGTTTCGACAATCTCTTCAGTTTGAATTGAAATGTAATTTAACTTTTTCTTGGACCTTTTGGGCTGTTCTTGAGAATCATTTCATAAAGATATCAATATCTTTCTAAAAGATATATGAGATTTGTGGTTTGTCGCGTGTCTTAGGTTTTTAGGATAAGGTCTTTCTGAAGTTTCTTCGATTCGATAACAATCGATTTTAAAAATTATCAGCTTAGCCTAGTTATAGGTACTTATTTAAGTTAAGTTCATAAGTTCTTTGCGCTAATTGTTGTTATTTTTGTTGCTGTGCATTCCTGTACATTCCTTCCTTCCAATCCTTGCGGCTCCATCAACTGTTTTCGATTAATTATCGATTAACCTTCGATTGTTGTCAAATTGTATGCTATGTTTCTTTTGAATTCGCTTTTTGGCTACTTTTTGTTGTGATCGCCCCGACAACCATCCCCCCCTCCCCTCCTCCCTGCTGACATTGTTACGTAGCTGCTATTGTATTGGCCAACGTCTAAGCGTGTGTGTGTGTATGTGCGTGTGTGTGTGCGTGTGTGTGCATTGAGTAGTTCAAATTGTATTTTCTGTGTGCGCTGGCACTTTGCATACTCGCAGCTTTACGTTTAAAATTAATTTATTTTGCCAAAGCGCGACAGACACACACACACACACACACAGGCACAGACACACACACACACAGAAGCCGTTGCCCATTGGCAAGCGAAAGTGTTGGACGTTTGGCCGCGACCGTCGCCGCTGCCGCTGCCGCTGTCGACGTTTGGCGCTCATCTTTTTGCTGCTGTCCGCGCTTTTGGTTGGCTGCCATCTGAACTTTGCGCTGTCATCCGGCCTGGACATGTGTGTGTGTGTGTGCATGTGCGTGTGCGTGTGTGTGTGTGTGTGTATGGGCGGTGTGTGGGCGTTGTGTGTGTAGTTGGCATGCGGTTAAAAAGGTATCTCAAAGATACTAAATACTTTATGCATGAATGTGCCAAATAGATTTACGAGAAACGAGAAAGCAGTAGCCGCTCGCTCTCTTTAAATGCATGTGTGTGTGTGTGTGTGCATGTGTGTAATGTGGTGGTGGCTCGCACGTGTGTGCGTGTGTTTGCCTGTCATGTGTGTGTGCGCGTCGATATTAAATTTAAATTGGCGCTTGAATATTTTAGAGTGAGCAGAAAGGAAGCAGCAAGAGAAGGAGGAGGAGCAGTCGGAAGCAGAAAGAAGAAGAGCACAGCGGACACGATGGCTTGCAATTAAGCTTGATGTGTGTGTGTGTGTGTGTGTGTGTGTGTGTGTGCGTTTATACTACATGTATATACACACATGTGCGACATGGTTAGTTGCCCATTGGCTATGTGTGTGATGCCTTTATGTAAGCCCTTAAATATTAATAACAGTTACAATTTTTAATGATTAAAAGTTGGCGCATGTGTGTGTGTGTGTGTGTGGCCAATCTGCGTGTCTGTGCGTGTTTGTGAGAGAGGCAGGGGAGAGCTGGGCAAAAGTACAGTTAGACAAGAAATGCGAGTCAAGTTTTGACAAGTGTTGTCCATTCCATTACAAGCCCCCCTACCACTTCTCCAACACCATCACACCACGCCTTAACAACAACAACAACAGCAGCAACGTGACCACATTAAATTGCCTGCTTTGTGCTGCCTACTTTCGGGTAGCAGCAGCTACAACAACAACAACATCTCTGAAAGAGTTTGATCAAATCAACGAGCCGAAAAGAGAAAGCTAATTGCGACAGTGCAAGAAGTAAAACTAATCAAAGAGAGCAATAGGCAAAAGAGCTGCACTCTAAAGAGAACTTAAGTATGCATATATATGCATATGCAGTGCGCGTGTAAGAACTAATTAAAGAGAGAAGAGCATGCAAAAGGAGTTGAAATTAATGGCGGCCGCTTTGAGAGCCAAAGCAAATATGCAAACAAGTATGTACATGAAAAATGCAAATGCACTTGTTGCCCGTAGCAAATGCAGCAACATGTTGTTGCGTTGCGCTCTTATCGCAGACTGCTTTTGTTGCTGTTGTTGTTGCCGTCTCTTCTGGATTGAGGGCGGGTTTTTGTTTACATTTGTACAACGGTTGATTCATAAAAACGCCAGAGACGTGCCAAAGGCAAACCAAAAGAAAAACTTGGCATAAGGAACAACAAAAAAAGAGGGAAAAAATAAACCAAGCTGGGAACATAGGCAAAATTAGAGCACACACGGGGGCCACATATGCATGTGCCAGTTTGGGTGTGTGCGTGTGTATGTGTCACACGTGTTGCACATGCATTGCATTTGCAAAATGCGAGCAACAACAACGAGCACTGCAGATTAGACACGCACAACGGGCTCGCTAGCAGCGGGCAGAGTCTGTTAATGCAGACAGCGACTGCGACAGCGACGGCGACTGCACAATATCTGCCAGCCATTTTACACGACACCCCACTTTTTCACGCTCACACGTTCGCCCTAGCGCTCTTTGTTCGTGTGCATTTGCTCATTTGGCAGTTGTTGCTCTCACACCGACGTTTCATTGCCATTTTGTTGCAGTTGGCGCGCAATGCGTTGGCATGTTTAGCGTCTGTGTGTGCGTGTGTGTGTATATGCTTGCGTGTGGCTGCAGCATTGTTTGCATTTCAAATTGAATTCCTTTAAAATTCAATTCCTGCCCTTTGTGTGTGTGTGTGTGCGTGAGACTGTGTATGTTTGCGTGCGTGTGTTGGCATTTTTGTGCGTTGTGCATCTGCTGTTTTTTCTGTCTCTCTTCTTTGTTGTTTTTCGTCTGCAGTTATTTTTGTTGTTTTCAATTATGATTGAGCAGCATTTGTCGTACGTTTTGTTGTTTTGGTTTGGCTTAGTTCCTTTGTATGCACACATGCATTCGTGTATGTGTGTGTTTTTATGAGTGCATGCGTGAGTTTTCTGGCTTGTCACCCCCAACCCACTGGACACAGCCATTGGGAACAGCAGTGGCTCGCGTAGCCACTCTACAGTTATTGGGCATTATCTGTTACGCTTGGGATCAGTTCTTAAGCCAAAACTGATCCCAGGCAAAATCGTAGCGAATCTCTAGAAATATGCAAATGAGGCCCGAAGAGAAGCAGTTGAAACGTCGCCGAAGTGTTAAGAAAACAAAAAGCCACAGAAAACAGTGAAAACACACACACACACTCATGAAATAAAGAAGAAGAAGAGAAGAGGAGGACGAGAGGAATATAAAAAGCAAAAGGCAAAATTGTGCAAACGAAAACATCAGCTCAGAGCCAAAAACAATTCACCCAAAAACAACAAGCCATACACTGTGCTAAAACATGAAGAGGACACAAAATATTAAGAAAAATTCAAGTCTCTCTTCTTAATTTTAAATATTTATATTTATAGTTAAAATAAGTGATTCCAATTATACATTAAAGTCAATTGACTATGCTATCATTATAAGGAAAGCTCTCTTGTTACACCTTATGTAATTTTTGACTAAGTACGACTTTTCTCTCAGTGTTGAAACGAGGTATGTACATAGTAAGAATTTTCGCTGGGTAGTTGACAAATGTCTTCGTGTGAAGTGTAAATAGATCTTACATGAGATGCTCGGCGCACAGGTACATACATAGAAAACACACAGTACATGCGCACATGTAAGCAAACACACATACTTATGCATGCATATGCGAGAATCATCGAAAGCTTTCCAACAGCTCACTGATTCACGCTTATTCATAAGTGGAAACGTGCGGAATAGCAACGAAGTGCAAGCTGAGCTTAAAAGTATGTTAATAGCAGCAGAAGCGGCAACGGCGGCAGAGAGCATTGTTCTAACTTGGTTCGACATTGAGCATTGATATTTAAGAGAGTATTTTTTTGGGCCTGTCTTAAGAGTATCGTTAATCCGTTGCACTAATTACTTGAATAGCCTCCCTTTTTTGTTTTTACTTCTTTTGACCCAATACCAAGAGGCTGCAAAGCGATTGCGACTCAACATGACGAGCCCGAAAAGAAACTGCGGATATTCATATTTTACATATGTACATATTTATGTATATTTTAACACATTCACATAAATTTATACATATGTACATGCATATGTATGTATGTATGTATGAATGACGCTGCCACAAAGTCAACACCAAAATGCCAACACCAACAATAAAAGAGAAAAACAACAACAGCAGAGCAAACTCCAAGCCGGCTTTAGCAAAAAAAAAATAAGAAAAGAAAACAACAACAAACGGGCGCAGGCGCGCAGAGAAACCACAACAAACGGCGCAGCCGCAACGCCGCAGCGCCATACATGCAAAAAGCGACGGGGGAGTGGAATGGGGAAGGAGAGCCAACGGCTTTGGCCCTGAGCCAATGCGAGCGTGACTCATGGGCAGCGCAATATGTTGCGACGACGTCGACGGCGGCGCCAACGGCTTGCCGGAGTGGCGCTCGCGTTACATAAGCCGAAGCCGAAGCCAAGAGACAAAAACCGAAGCCAAAGACGAAGCAACAACTTAAGATGAAGCTGACAACGCGTCGGCTTAAGCTTATGTTTGTTTGTTCTCACACCCGCTGACGCCCTCTCACTCGCTCTCGCACTCTCGCATAATTAAAAAGTAACGGCGCTTACAATGACAGCTGTACGCGCTCAATTAAAAAGTCATTAACTGCCACACACACTCGTGCACACAGAAAATGAGAGAGGGAGAGCCCGCTAAAGGCAGCTAGAGGTGGACACTGGACACGCATTAAGGACTAGCCGTGATTGACGCTGACACGCAAGGCCTCTGCCTCTGCCTCTACCCAGACGCAACACACACACTAACACGAACACGCACGCAAGCACCTTGTAATTAGAGTTGAGTTAGGCGGCGACGGCGGCGGCCCTACCTGCGCCTGCGCCAGCGCTCTCGCAACTGTTGCGTGTCATAAATGCGCCATAAAACTGCCTAGTCCCGCTGCACACTTGAGCCGGCTGCAGCGACTGCCGCATCAGCTGTCTAAGCGGGCTTAAGATCACCCACCCCATATGCTGCGCACGCAGCTTTTCGCTCTTCTTCTTTGCTGTTAGACGCTGTCGCGCTGTTATTGTAATTGCTCTTGTGCTGCTTCTTCTATCTTGCTGCTGCTCCTTGGCCTTGTCTTGCGCGCGGCTGCTTTGCTGTTCATTTATTTATATACAGTGAAGATTCGCTAAGAAACGCTTCAATTAATCGACTTGAATCTTTACACTTTATCGCTGCCATTTACCATTGTAATGTTTAAACAAAACATATTTCTATCCAATAAATGTATAAGTACGTAAAATTAAGCTACTTTTAGGCATTGTTTCAATTTGAAATGAACACTGGAAAGTCGCTTGAACATCCTTCGAGCCACAGCAGTTGCTCTTAGTCTCTGCCCACTGTACACGAAACACACGCAAGCAGAGATTTTCGAAGTTGCGGACCGTTTTGTTTTGTTTTTGGTCTTTTTTCGTTTTCTGTGCCCCTACTTTGGCTCTTCCTCTTCATCGTGCTTCGTCGTCTTCAGCGTCGTCTTCTTTATTGTTTTATTGTCAGTTTAGGGATTTGACAATTTGCTTGCTGATTTTTTATGACAATCATGTATGTAAATTTTCGGCGTGCCTTCTGCGCTCAACTCTTCCTCGTGGCCCCCGCAGCCCTAGATGTGCGCTTGTGTGCGTGCGTGTGCGTGTGTGTGTGTGTGTGCGTGTATCTGTATCTGAGCGCCATTAGCTGGCATTTGGCTTACGAGATTTTTAAATACTTTTGGGCATATTCAGGCGTCCCAGCCCAAAAAAAAAAGAAGTAAACCTTAAGCTCGAACCCGCACCCGCACACGCGCCCTCAACTCGAACCCGAACCCTTCGCACGGCTATTTTTAGTTTTTCGCTCTGGCTTTACGCTTGTATTATGTGTATATGTATGTATGTATATGTACATATACTTTTTATGCTGTGCATAAAAGTTGAGTTTATTAATTTTAAAGCGTTGACAAGTTTTACGAGAACAGAAACTAGGCTAGTAGTGTGAGGCGAACGTGTGCGATTCTACGGAGTCTGTGAGTCAAGCTGGCTAATAGAGCAGGAATGTGGCCCAATAAAACGGTGAAAATGGTGACCAATTCAATCGAAATCAGTTGAAAATGCCTGCCGAGCAGCTGTTTCAGGTTTGTTTTCCTCGCTTTGTAAAACTTTTCTTTTTGTTTCTCAGCATTTCTTCGTCAATGTGGCCCGAATCCGTGCATCAAATCACTTAACAATTGAAAAGCTATTCAAAACAAAGCCAAAACAATTTGTTTCATTTGGCTAGCTGTGTTATTAGCCGAGTTACATTGGGTTAGTTGTTCCAAGCCGGGTCTTGAAAACAGTTTTGGGGCCGCATCATCGCCAAGAAATGGCCAAATGGAGCTGAGTGCTTTTAGTTTTGCGTCTTTTCTTTTTATACGAAAAGCAAAATAAATAAATAATAAAAAGCAAATCAAATGCAAAATTACAAAATAAAATATAAAATAACAACAATGCAAAAACAGCCAGCGTTAGCAAACCAAAAACAAATGCAGCCCAAGAAAGAGACAGCAAAAGCGGTGACGGCGACGGCGACGGCGGCCGCGACAGCGACGCAAGCGAAAACACAAAACGCACGGCACATAAATGCTGTTGCTGTTGCTTCTGCTGCTGCTGCTCTGCTGTCGCCTTTGTTGTTGTAAATAGCACACACACACACACACACACACTCACAAACACACACGCACACAAGCCCAGCAGCGACAGCGACGCGGGCAGCGACCACTGCGCTGCTGCTTCTATGCGCGCATATGTGTGTGCGTAAGTGTTTGCTTCTGCCGCTGCTGCTTCGGCTGCGGCAGCGGCTGCGGCTGCTGCTGCCAGAATGCCGCATGCACGTCGGTCATTTGTATTTGGAAACACAATTCCGTTCCGTCATTTGTATTTGGAACGCCGTAGCAGAAAGAAGGACACGAGCGAATAAGCGACGAAGCGTGCGAACGGAGTGGAGCGGCTATTTTAGCTTTTAGCGCCCTTTTTTGTTTCATTTTCTTTGTACATGTAAAATATAAAAAATACAACATACGGCAAAAATCAACAACATTTTTGGCAACATTTTCGGCAAAATACCCAAAAACTATTTCGGACTTAAACACAAAAAAAAAAAAAAAAAAAAAAAAAACAAACGAAAATTTTAAAACTAAAAAACGAGAAAATTTTAAATGAAAAACACTAAACTAAAGTTTTAACAATTAATAACCGCGTTTTGTATTGTTTTCCATTGTGTTCGTAAACATTTTTTTCTGTTGTTACAAAACCGACTACAAAAAAAAAAACAAAAAACAAATCTAACAAAAAGTGATCTTGGTGTGAACATAATGTTAATGTAACCAAAAAGTATGAATATCCAAAAGCTAAAGGAAAACGCTCGAAAAAACTAACCGGCGAACAGCAGGCGAAAGCGAAACGAAATTGTTTTCGCGCTCGCAAAATCAAAATTCTAAATTCGAACACACGCAAAAAAAAAACACTTATCCCAACAATTCTTCGTTTCGGTTATTTTTTTTATGTTATTATTCTTCAGTTGTTTTGTGTTTCGGTGAAGTTGAAAAAGAAGAAGAAGAATAAGCAGACGAGAGAGCAGCAAGCCGCTAAACACAATAACTGCACAAAGCAAAGGCGCAGATAAGTAAGCAAAAGCAATAACAAGATCAACAGCGACGAAGATGGCGATGGACAGACATAATGTTGATGATCATTAACCACCACCATCATCATCATCATCATCGTCGTCGTCGTCGTTTTTGCCAATCAAATTCATAATTGTTATGTAGTTGTATATACACATATATACATATTTTTTTTCAAGTGTGTGTGTGCGTGCATGTGTGTGAATGCAAAACTATACGAACACTATGAACACAAAGAAATGTGAAAGCAACCGCTGCAAGAAGAGCAAACGCAGCCGCAGCTGCATTTCTAAGAGAGCGCAATGTTAACGCGAAAAAAATGTTAAATAACTCTCAGCACATGTAACTTTGGCATGCCTTGTATTTGTTTTTTTTTTTTTTTTTTTTTTTATGAACAGTGATAAGGAAAAGCTGCAGCTGCGACTGCGACTGCGTTGATTTCTGCTGCCGTTGATACTCTTAAGTGATCAGCATGCACGCGTTTTTTCTCTCTCTCTCTCTCGCCCGTGCACAAAACAAAGAGAGTGACCGTCTTTTTGTTTTGTGAACTAAAGAACATGCAAAAAATGCCAAGAGGCGTACCGTTAGCTGAGAGCGCAAGCAGTGTGTGTATGCGTGTGTGTGTGTGTGTTAGTTAATTAAACGTTTAAATTAATTGAAATGAGAATTAATAATAAAATTACATCAACATTTTTGCAGTACAAATACCAAATACATAAAAACAAAAGCAAAACTAAACCAAACGAACGGCAAACAAGCCAACGAAAAAAAAAATAACAACAAACAACAACAACAACAACAACAACAAAACAGCAACAACAACAAATAAAACAAGAGCAGCTGCAGCAGCAGCAACAAGAACAACAACAACAGCTAGCAACAATTAACAAGCGAGCCACATGAGCAGCAGCGCGACGCCAACGCCGACGCAGACGCCAACGCCGACGACTTATGTAGCGTTACATGGCGAGCATAAAAAGTGAAATGCCGCCACTGCACGCGGCAGAGGCGCTAGCCGCCAGCAGCAGCAGCAGCAGCGCAACGGATAGCGGCGGCGGCGGCGGCGGCAGCACAGCAGCAACAGCAGCAGCATCAGCAACAACAGCATCAGCAGCAACAACAGTTGCTGCTGCCGCAGCTGCTGGCTCTGGCGGCAGCGCGCCCGCAACGCCGAATGCCAATGCAACAATCAGCGCCGCTGCCGACTCCAGTGATAATCAGCCGGGCACGCCGCAGCCAACAACACAGCAGCAACAGCAACAGTCGCTAATGGCTGCCGAGGCACAGCAGCAACAGCAGCAACAACAACAACAGCAGCAGCAGCAGACGTCGGGCATAACGCATCAACCCTATGCGACCCATCACATGTACCCAGCGCAGCAGCAGCAGCCGCCGCCGCAGCAGCAGCAGGTCTATGGCAGCATCTATGCCAGCGACATGCAGCAGCAACAGCAGCAGCAGCAGCAGAGCTACGCCGCCAGCAGCTACATCAACAGCTACGAGCAATTCTATCAGCAACAACAGCAGCAGCAGCAGAGCGTTGTCGACTATGGCAGCGCGTACATTGACTACACGAAAGCCGTGCGCTATCATCCGTATTTGCAGCAGCCGACCTCCGTGCTGCCAGCATCGGCAGCAGCTGCCGCCACAGCAGCAACAGTTGCCGCCGTCGAGGATGCCGCCGCGGTGGCAGCAGCAGTGACAACAACTGCGGCAGCAGCGGGCGCTGCGATGAGTCCGCGCGTGGTCAGCAGCAGCAGCCCCACCTCCACCTCGTCGCATCTGCAGCTGAGCAGCGCCACGCCCAGTTCGCCAGGAGGCGGCTGCAAGCTGCAGTGCAAGAAATGCGGCATACTCAACACCAACGAGTCCGAGTTGCAGGAGCACATCGCCAATGTGCACGGCGAGTCGCCGTACGGCAGCAGTGGCTACGCCAGCTCGCCGTACATCAAGGAGGAGATGCCGATGCCGACGCCGACAGCGGTGGCAGCAGCAGCAGCTGCGGCGGCGGCGGCCAGCGGCGAGCTGCTCGACTTGGACTCCCAGAAGATGGTCTATCATCAGCAACTGTTGCAGCAGCAACAGCAGCAGCAACAACAACAGCAGCAACAGCTGCAGCAGCAGCAGCAACACGATGCCGTTGTCTCCGGGCTGCCGTTGGCTCTGCCAGATCCGCTGCACTCGATGCAGTCGATGCAGCAGCGCGCACTGCACAGCTGGGAGCAACAGGCGCCGCCAGCGGAGGCGGGCCTGCCCGCGTACATGCAGCCGCTGCTGGACAAGTCGCCGCATTATTACGGCTCGCCAAAGCAGTCGCCGTATCCGGCGACGGGCGGCATCAAGCAGGAATATGCGCTGATCAAATCCGAGTATGCCGACTCGCAGCACTATGTGGACAAATCGTTTGATCCGACCGCCGCGGAGGTGACCACCAGTCCCGCCGAGTTTCCCAGCACCACGACAGGCGGCGGCGGGCCACAGGATGGCGTCGGCGTTGGCAATGCGTCCGGCAATGCGGCGCCGCCTTATCGCGGCTTCGAGCCGCCCAGCTCCAGCTCGGTGCTGCCAGCCAACAGTCTGACCGCCAAGGCGGCCACCTGGAAGTCGAACGAGGCGCGTCGCCCGAAGACCTACAATTGCACCGCGTGCAACAAGTGGTTCACCAGCTCGGGCCATCTGAAGCGGCATTACAACACGACGCTGCACAAGAATGCGGTCAAGTCGAGTGGCCAGCCCGATCCGGCCACGCTGCCCATATCTGCTCATCATCATCCCGCACGCGATCCCGTCACGAAGACCAGTCGACGCGGCAATGCTGCCGCTGCAGCAGCAGCAGCAGCCGCAGCAGCAGCAGCAGCGGCTGCCACACAACAGGAGCCGCCAGCGCCGGAGCCGCCCAGAAGTCCGCCCGATTATGGGGGCGGCGGTGTTTGTGGTGCGACGGGCGTGCAGGTGGGCGCCGCCATGTCGCAGTACTCGGCCTCGCCGTCGCCCACCGCCCAGCAGCAGCAGCAGCATCAATTGGTTGCCAGCAATGGTTATGCCAGCAATGGGCATGGTCACGCCCACTATCATGGCCACTACAACATGCAGCAGCAGCAGCAACAAGTGCAATCGACGACAAACGCTTCACCACAGCATGCTAACAGCAGCAGCAGCAGCAGCAACAGCGGCAACAACAACAACAGCGGCAGCAGCAGCAACAACAATCACAACTCCGTTTTAAACGGTCACCCAAACGGGCTAGCAGGTCCCTCCGCCCCAATCAACAACAACAACAACAACAACACACAAATGCCGTCCTCCCAAATGAGGGGCCTGCTGAACAAAACAACAATCAACAACACAACAACAACATCAACAACAACAACAACAATAGCCACAGACACAACTATAAAGATCGAACAAATGGAGGACAGCAACTCAGCAATGGTCATGGAGGAGCAGCAACACCAGCTGGAGGAGGACCACCAGCAGCAGCAGCAACACGTGTTGCAGCAGCAACATCACCCACTGGAGCAGCAACAGGTCAGCTATCTGCTGTCGCGGCCATATCACAGCAGCAACAGCAGCAACAACAGCAGCAACAGCACCTCGCCGCTTACTATTTACCACCACCAGCACCAGCAACAGCTGCCGCTGCAGCAGCAGCAGCTGCAGCCGCCGCCGCTGCAGCAGCAGTTGGAGCTGGACCAGCAGCAGGAGCTGCTGCAGCAGCAACAGCAGCAGCAGCAGCACCACCACCACCACCAACTGTTGCAGGCAATGGATTTCTCGCGCACCCAGCCGCTGCTGCCGCCGCCGCCTATGGCAGCGCTGCTGCCGCCTATAACAATGGACTACAACATGCTGGCTTTGGATATGCAGCAGCAGCACAGCAATATGCTGCAGTGCAGCAGCATCAGCACGCAGCAGCAGCCGTCGCTGCCGGTCACTATTACCACCACGCACACGCCCACCCTCACGCACACGCCCATCCACACGCGCACGCCCACCACCACGCGCACGCCCACGCCCATGCACACGCACATCAATATGGACATGGGATGCACCACTATGCAGGCGCAGCATTACCTGGCACCACAGCCGCTGTCGCCGCCGCAGCAGCAGCAGCAGCAACTGTTGCTGGCGGACAACAACAGCAGCAGCAGTACGGCCAGCAGCCATACGCCCAACAGCATCAGCAGCAGCAGCAGCAACATCAGCAACAACATCATCAGCAGCTCAGCAGCAGCAACAGCGTCGCCTCCGCCGCCGCAGCAGCAGCAGCAGCAGCCGCCGCCGCCGCACATCATCACCAGCAGCAGCAGCAGCAGCAGCAACAACATCACCAGCAGCAACATCACCAGCAGCAACCACACCAACAGCAACAGCAGCAACATCTCCAGCAGCAGCAGCAGCAACAACAGCAGCAGCAACACCCTGCCATGCTATCAGCAACTGCCGCCGGTGCTGGAGCACACAATGAGCTATCACACTATTATTGGTAACGAGCCGGGCGCCTATGATGCCTACACCAGCGATGGCCATCAGATATTGCAGCTGATGCCCGCCTCGCTGTTCGCGCCATATGCCCCACTCTCGCCCTATTCGGTGGCCGCACAGCGTTCGCCGCAGGAGGGCGACTTGCCGCCGGTTCATACGCTGACCAATGCGTTGCAGGCACAGCAGGAGGCGCAGCAGCAACAGCATCAACACCAGCAACAGCACCAGCAGCATACGACTTTAACGCTGCTGGCCACGCCCACACCGTATTCGCCCACAGTAAGCAGCTCGCGTGCAACACCAGCCCTTGAGCTGGACATGGTGTCGCTGATGGCACAACAGCAGCAGCAGCAGCAACAGCAGCAGGAATATGAGCAATATCAGCTGCAGCAGCAGCAACTTGAACAGCAGCAGCATCAGCTCGAGCAGCAACAACTCGAACAGCTGCAGCAGCAACAGCAGCAGCAGCTGCAACAAACTGTTGCCGTGCTGCCCAAAAAGCGACGTGCTGCTGCCGCACTGTCAACAACAACAGCATCAGGAATAGGAGCAACACAGCCGGCGAGCAAGAGACGTCGCAACAGCAGCATCGGTTCGACATCGCCGCACTCGACAACATTGCCATCGGGTCGCATCAAGTGCCTGGAATGCGACAAGGAGTTCACCAAGAACTGTTATCTCACACAGCACAACAAGAGCTTCCACTCCGGTGAGTATCCATATCGTTGCCAGAAGTGCGGCAAGCGTTTCCAGTGCGAGGAGATCTACACCACGCACCTGGGCAGGCATCGCACCCAAGACAAGCCGCACAAGTGCGAGCTGTGCCCCAAGCAATTCCATCACAAGACCGACTTGCGGCGCCACGTGGAGGCCATCCACACGGGCCTCAAGCAGCACATGTGCGATATATGCGAGAAGGGCTTCTGTCGCAAGGATCATCTGCGCAAGCATCTCGAAACGCACAATCGCCCGCGTGTTGTTGGCAAAAAGGCGGCAGCTGTTGCCGCCGCAAAGGCTACGGCAGCGGCGGCGGCAGCAACAGCCGCCGCAGCAGCTGCAGCAGCAGCAGCAGCAACAACAACAATAATTAGTTGCATGCAACCAGACAATAATAAGCTGGACGATGTGGCCGCTGACGATGATAGTTTGCTAGACGACGATGACGATGACGATAATGATGCACAGCAGCAGCAGCAGCAGCAACTGTTGCTGAGCGGGGAGCATCATTTGATCAAGAACGAATTTGTTGATATTAAGCATGAGTACGAGGAGGAGTTTACGGAGGACTTTCAAATTATTGAAAAGGACATTGAAATGTATTGAACGCAGGGGGGCACGGGCTGGGGCATAGCTATATAGAGCAGGGCTGGGTAGGGGGGGGGGTGGGTGGGGCTTTGGATGGGTCTTGGGTCTTAGAAGGGCTGGGGCTTGTCTGCAAATGCTCGAGGCTTTGATAGGCTTATTTCATTTCATTTCATGTCCTAGCACAAAACTTTTGGTAACAACTTTTTATTGCACCAGCTGCAATAAATTGTTATTAATTTGTTTTTATTTTGTGACATTTTTGAAAGTTTCTTACTTTACTTGTGTTGTAACAAATTTGTATTGCACTTGCAGCAATAAATTGTTGTTCGCCTTTTTTTTTCTTTTTTTTTTTTGCATTATTTCATAATCAAAGCCTTTAGCCTTTGCAGACACGCCCACTCAGCACAGCTGTAATTAACAAAACTTTTGCCATATATGAGAAGGAAAAACAAAAAAAAAAAAAAAACACTGAAATATTCAACTATATAAATATATATAGATATATATATATATCTATTTTTTGTATTCGAAATTCCTAATTGTTGTAGCAGCAAATTTAATTTAATGACAAACAAATTTATGTTAAATTGTATTATTATTATTAATTATGAATTAATTATTGTATTATTTCTTGTCTTAGTATATTTTGTATTTTTTTTTTTTTTTGTTTCTATAATTAAGTTTTAAGGCCGCGCATACCTCAAAGACGAGTAGAGAAAAGAAAAGAATCGAAAAGAAAAAACGCTTAAAGAATGCAACACGAAAACACAAATCAGGGCAGAACCATATATCTATATGTCTATATATCACTCTCTCTCTCTCTCTCTATATATATATATATATGTATATGATAACTGTAACATTTTAGGCAACTATCGTATGTCGATCTACAGAGATCTGTTAGCGCACAATTTAGTTGATTGTTTTTTTTTTTTTTTTTTTTTTAATTAATTAAATTAAATTAGTTGCTGTTTTTCTGTCAGCCTGTAAACCATAAACACACGAATGCCATATATAAATATGTAATGCCAATTGATATAAAGCTATATCCTATATATATATATATATATACAAACATAGGTAACACTAGCCTACAAAACGCCAAATTGTCAGCAGAAAGAGAAAACAAAACAAAAACGCAAATATCAGGGATAATATTTACACTTAACAGTTACAATTCTTATATAGACACAGACGTACATATATATATATATATATATATATATATATTACTTGACTATATATATATATAAATATATATATGTAGAAATTGCGTATTATATATATTTATTATGATTAATTTTTAATTTATGCATTTCTTTTGTAAGCCACAAAAATAAACGAAAAATAATCCATTTATATTTATAATTTTTTTCGTTTTAATTTGTTCATAAGTTAAAAAATTGATAATGTTTTATAATTTGCTTTAACGTAATACTCAAAAAAAAAAAAAAAAACAAACAAACAAAACAAAACAAAAAGAAATACAAAATTTGCCATTAGCTTTATGTTTTCATGTTGAAACCCAATTTTTTATGCACAAAACAAAAAACTTCCTTAAAATGTGCTCCATATTTTTATATAGTTTATACACATACATTATTTCTTATTATGAAATTTATATAAATATATCTTTTTTTTTTTGTGTGTGTATGTGTGTGTGTGTAACTAGCGCAACCAATTTTTTAACTATATATATATATTTAGATATTATAATTAAAAAGAGCGCAAAACAAAACAAAACAAAAAAGACAAAGAAAAAAGGAATGCGCGAAGAGGCAGAACGGAAGAAAGAAGCAGACGCGTACCAAACCAAGATCTATAAAAAAGCAAAATAAATTATTGAAAATGTTTCAAACCAAAAAAAAAAATTAAACTTGATTATTTTTCTTATTTCCTTTGTTTATTTCTTATATATTATTTTGTTTCAGTTAATTATAAATATTGTTTGTGATTTTTATTTACAGTTTTTGGGTTTTATTTCTAAAGGAACAGAACAAGTCCCCATTTATCAAAGTTTCAAGTTCAAGTGTGCCGTCTTTATATATATATATATATATATATATATATATGGAAGAAAATCATGTTAAGCTAGAGAAAAGAATTATGTTAACAAGCCGAAACTTTTAGATATTAGCCAGATTTATTAAAGGGCTTTTAGATAAGTATAACTGGCCGATTCGGCTGAGCTACAAAACGAAAGCTCTATATATATTTATATAGCTATAGATATGGTATATATGTATTGGTCGAGATATAGATATATATACAAAGGTGTATATATATGTATAGGCATATACTTATATAGTTTATATAGTAAGTTGTATATATATGTCTATATGTAGGCGAAGGTATAGCTATATATATATGTAGCTACACACATATATGTGCCTGTATCTATATATAGATATATGCACACACTTGTGTAGAAAGTAAGGGCATTTAAAAGTCGCTCAGCTGCGCATCGTGCGCTGAACTTCTTGTTAATTTTGTTAATTATTTTTGTGGAAATTTATTTTTGCTTTTTGGTTGTTGCTGCTGCTAGTTCCACAGAAACTACGTGCGTGTGTTTAAATATTATTTTATTTTTTTTTTTTTTTTGCTTTTTGTTTTTTTCTCGAGTGAAGAGGCCGCATATGAAAGTCGAGACGCAGGCAAATTGTGGCAAGCCGAATTTTAGCGACGCGCCGTTGATTGTGTCCAAGAGAAAGACATGTGCACGTGTAAGCACACATACACACATGTGTGTTTGTGTGTGTGCATTTATAGATAGTTATATATATATGTATATATGCCTATATATATGGCGAATTCGGTTCCGACAACAACAACATGGGGCATAAGACAGCTGCAGCCAAAAGCTTGAGATAGTTTGCTAGCTAGGCTCTAGATCATAAACATATATCTATATATATATATATATATATATCTTTTTGTACATCTCTGGTAACTGGCCGTGCGCTTTATGGCGACATCTAAGTGCCTCGGCAACAAATCATAAGCAGCAAGCAAAGTATCTATGTATCTGTATCTGGCAAATGCCAAAAAAAGAAAGAAAGAAATGAAATGAAAAAACATGAAAACCAAAGACAACGCCAGCAACATAACACGCACACATGTTGCCAGCTGCCTGTCTGTGTGTGTGTGTGTGTGTGTGCAGGAACAGCAGTAAATAGCCAAAAAAAAGTATATACACACACACACAGGCGCAGCAAAGACAAAGTAGAAGAGACAAACGAAAAGTGCGCGCCACAGCAAGCGGCAGCAGAAGCAGCAGCACGAAGCACGCTGCGAGCAGCGAGTGTATCTCAAAGATACGCAAACGCAAACAGCCAAACGACGCGACGCGACGCGACGCCGAAGTTGAAGTTGAAGTTGCGCGCCTGCGCAGCAGCGACGGCAGCAGCAACAACGTCTCCGACTATGGCTATGTCATCATAACATACGACGTCGTCGTTGTCGTTTGTACACTGCGCGAAAGAATCTACCACATAGTATTTACTTTCATTTAGCTGGGCTAGAAGGCTAGAACGACGTTTTAAATTTTACCAAGAACTAATCTGACTGGCAAATCTGTATATAAGCCCTCCAACATATTTAGTTTTATCTTTGAGCAAGGAATAAGCAAACAGTACCCAGAAGTTCGAACCTTGTCCTTTGCTCTATGCTGGCACACTCGCCTCTCTTATATTCATTTATCTATTCAAGAACTAGGCTAACTATCATATCTATATAAAACATTTAAATAGCACATAGTTAATATGATCTTAAAGCAATCAAGCATAGGGGTTCGAACCCTATCTTTCCCTCGATTCTCTTATATCCATTTATCTATTATTACCAGCAACTAATCATATCTATATAAATCCTTTAAATCTTGCGGCTTGAACCGCGGCTTTCGCTCTATGCTAGCACAATCTGTTTCCATATAGAGCTCATGTTCACAAACAATCAATATATCTGTATCTATATATCTATATCTATACATATATGTATATATCCATATCCATATAAACCCTTTAAATAGCACAGATTTAGCTTGGTTTCCACAGCGAAGGGTCTCGAACTCCGCCTTTCGTTTATCTCCTGCCCTACTAACACTTCTTTGACCAAGTGCCACAAATTTCGTTCAGTGTATTCGTATCTGTGAATTTCTACTTGCTGCTGACGCTGCTTCTGCCCTTTGGCTGTTGTTGTTGTTGCCGCGTTTGTTCTCGCTGTGCGTTTTTCTTACGCGGTTTGTTTGTTGAACATCAAACTGGTTTCCTGTACATATGCTCATCCAGCAACAACAACAACAACCATCTGTAATTTTAATTTTTCGGCAAGGCAGAGATTTCGATCGACGACGACGTCGCTGCCCAGGTAGAAATTGTGTACCTTTATATTGTTTGCTTGCGCTGCGAGTGTGTGTGTGTGTGTGTGTGTATCTTGTAGATAGCTCGAAGACAGTAGACACACACACACACACACTCATGTGCTGCTCTCTTTGTTGTGCTTGTTTATGTGTGCGTGTGTGTGTGTGCGTAATCCTTGCTGCCTTTTTCATGTCTTTCTTGTGTTTCGTCGTCTTCTGCTTATGTGTTGCAACAACAACAACAACAACACGAGCAGTTACCATGATTCATAGTTGTTGCCGCTGCCGCTGCCTCATGTATATATATATATATATCTACACATACATGTAGACCGGCTATGTATCTGCAGCTCCTTTCAATGCGTGCCAACAAATTCCGATATATATATATATATATATCTATATACATATATGTATATGTATATATGTATAGAAAATCTTGCATTGCTCGGAGCCAAAAACTCTCTGCACAATAGCTGCCTGTCAAGGCTTTTGTTTGCGTATCTGTATCTTTGCACATGTATGTATCTGTATCTGTAGCTGCGCCTATGTGTGTGTGTGCAAATATCTGTGGCATACATTCTCATAGAACAGCCGTCGCATGTTTTCCTTTTCTTTCTTCGCCTTTTATTTGATGATCGTTGCGCAAATTCTGGACAGGATTCGCGTTTTAGCTGCTGCCCCAGTCCCAGTTTCAGTTCCAGTTGCCGGTTGAATTTGTTGTAGTTATAACCAACTGATGCGCACCGCCTCTTCTTGCCACGCCTCGCCTCTGGGCACATGTGTTTGGCTTCCATCTGAGCTGTTGCTTCGCTCTTTGCTTTCCTTTTGGTTGTTTCGCGGTTTTTGCTTTTGTTTTGCAGCTGAATCCTTGCCGCCCCGCCCCGCCCCTATCATAACTGTTTTACTGTGCTCAGGCAACCTTTTGCCTTGATTCGCCCCATATTAATAAATAATATACACATATATATATATATATCTATATATTATATGGTATATTAGATATCTGTTCTAAATATTGTAATTTATTTTTGTGCCCGCTGTCTGACACTTGATTGACTTTCTTATTAACCCATGTTGCGCCGCGCATTACTGTATTTGAACCAAAAAAAAAAAAAATAGAATGCACAGCAAAAAGGTTAAAATTTGCCTAATTCCAAAGGGTCGGGTCGAGCTCGAGCTCGAGCTTGACATCTAACACAAAAACTCAATCAAATTAGCGGCAAATGTGAATTATGTCAAGACCCACAAACCAACCCCCTCCCCTTCCCACCAACCACGCCCCACCCACCAGCAGAGAGCGACGCATTTTCACATTTTCCACGAAACTGTTAACTGTCTTTTCCATTTGACTTTTCCTCCGAGCCGCATTTTTGGTCTTCTTTTTTACTTTTTGTGTGTGTGTGTGTTTTTTTTTTAATTACCAAACATTTGACAGCATCCTGATGCTTATATTGTGTTGTCTATAAAGTGTAGATACACACACACACACACACACACACACAGAGAAAGAGATTGTCTTAACCTTTTTTGGTTTTTGGCTTTTTAGAGAGAAAAATGTTGCGTGTGAGCGTATTGCTAGAAAAATCAACCCCCGAAATAGCGTTAGATATTTGATTTTTACAAAATTCAATGCCAGCAATAACTAGAAGAAGCAGATAAAGCAGAAGCAGCAGCAGCAGCAGAGCATAGCAATGCCGCCATGCTGCATCATCAACATCATTATCATCATTATCATCATCATCATCATGATCAGCAACAACATCTTGAGCTCGAATCTTGAGCATCTGCCAATGCTGCCTCTGCCTCATGCTCTTCCCCTAATTTCTATCTATCCGCCCGAACTGTGATATACAATTGCCAATAATGGGTAGTTAGAAGGTTGAACGCGTTTCAAATACGAAACAAAAAAATGTTTTTCCTCTCCTTTTTTATTCTCTAGTCTGTTATATAGGGCTTTTACATATACAAGACAATATGATATATATATATTATATCAATAATAATATCAGTTAGGTGTCTGGCACTGGAAATCGAGTCTAAGTTCACAAATCATATCCATGATTCGATCTGAACTTTTATTTATCCACAATTCTTAAGCCAAGCACGTACTTAAGCCCAGACTTGGCCTTAGCTTGTCATATATTGTCCGGCATAATAGAAAATATCTACATTTGATATTTACTCAAAAGTTGGCATATACTGAATGTGGTTAGACAAATGTATGACAGCATATTGGCATATAGAAAAATATGCTTAGATAAGTGTAACGTGGGGGGGATACATTGTCATACACGAACTATATTTAGATAAATGTTAAGCCTCGAAGCTAGATCAAAAGTTTGCACTTTGAATCGAAACATTATTGCAAATTATATCTATCAGCTTTTGGTTCGTCTATTTCTGAAAATGTTTTGGCTTAGGACTTGCTTCAGATTTACAAAAATAAATTGTAATTTCGCGCTGGAGTTGATTTTGAATAGACAAACTCTTTGTATATAGTTCAATGCTGCGAGGTTTGCATGTTGCTTTTGAATTAGTTAAGATTAGAATGTTTATTGATTGCGACACAACAAACTCTTAAGCTCACAATTAAATATAGCTAGAAGGCTTGACTTGACGATCTGTTATTGATATATTTGTATTATATATATATTGAAGCTAAGATATCAAATCATTCAAATAGACTTTTTGTTAATGTGCTCCCCAAACAAATCCTGCTCTTCGGAGTATATAGTAAAAAGCAAGTCATGCTCTTCACACAAGGAGCAGCTCTTTGCTTGGCTCATGATATCACAAACAAAAAAAAAGAAGACAAGAAAAGAAACTTGCAACATTCTTGAACAGTTGCCGTGCATTGTTTTTAGCCTGTTTTTTGATGGCCCAACAATTCCCACACATACTTAGCATATTTATGTGTGTGTGTGTGTGTGTGTGTGTGTATGTGCATATGTTTGTTTAATTATTATTAATTGTTGCAATCAATTCGCAAGAAGAAACCACCCACAAATGCAAATGCGCACACACACACACACACACACGTACACGCGCGCTGTCAGCTGGCAAACAAAAGACTTAGGCAACGAACTTGGCCTTAGCAGCTTCCTCTCAAAACGAAGCGCCAAAAAAAACTGGAGAAAAAACTCAAATAAAATTTTGCAAATAATACAAAAAATAAAGCACACAGGCTGCCAGGCTTGGAGGCTTTATATACGCAACTATAATAAAAATTTATATGTGGCATATGCACACACACGCACATGTGTGTGTGTGTGTGTGTGTGTGAGTGTGTGTGGCTAAGAAGGAGCGTCAAATGGCGCACAGCTGCGCGAAGCCAAGCCAAGCAACATTTGTTGTTGCTCACAAATTGTTGCTACATTTTTGCTGCTTGTTGTTGTTGTTGTTGTTGTTGTTGTTGTTATTATTTCATGTGTGTCCTAATTCCAATTCAACAGAAATTTTTGTCTCACAATCAGAAAAAACAACAACAACAACACCAAAAAAAAAACAAATTTATATATAAAGTAATGCGAAATAAATCTTAGAGCCGAGAGGCAAGCAAAACGAGTTGAAATTAAGAGAAAAAAAATCTACAAAAAAAAGCTTAGGCTAAAGTTTTGTGTAGTTGTTGTTGTTGCTGCTGTTGTTGCTGTCGGCGCTTTATCCGATTTTGTGCTGTGCGCTGCTTGTTGTTTTTTATGACGAGTTTCCGCTAATTGCTGATGCGCTGCAGATTAAATGAAGCAGCGACAACTACAGCAACAACAACAGCAGCTCTGCTCCAATGGGGAGCACGCCCAGCGCTTCGAGACGCAAAATGTCACAAAAAAAAAATAAGAAAACAAAATAGTTATATATCTAAATATGTTAAGCCAAGTAAGAGTACGCTAGTCGGGAGTGCACGACTAGGACTTACCCTGCAGCTAGGACTTGCCCAGGCACATCGGGTCATAAATATGCATCAGGAAGTCGCAGATACTTGCGCCTGCCTGTTGCATACATTTGCACAAAACTAACACACCCTTTCTATACATTTGCTAAGGATTCAGGGCATAAAAACGAATATTAGAACATTTTGACTTGGCAATAGATTTGTTAAGTATATTCACAATACAGATAATACTAGGAATATGTTCCATTAAAAGGCATAATTTCTCAAGCTATGCTAGAGGGAAAAGGTGGAGGAGGTGGAGGTGGACCAGCTTGCAGCATGCATGTATGTATTACAGTAAGGCCCCGAGCAACTGGGCCGATTGCCAGTGAAGCGTGTGTCGTGCTTGTCAGTCAATGTTCTGTCTTATCGACAACCGCATGCGCTGCAGCTAACCATGCATAGCCTATCGATGGGCATTAGACATAGCTGTAGAGGTAAATCTGTGTCTGTGTGTGTGTGTGCGCGTTAATGGCAGCAGCTGCTGTAACAAGTGTTCACTGTATGCGCAGCGCATGTAAGGGTCGTTTTGGTCGAAGCCAAACCCTTGCTGCGGTTGCTCTTTAACGCCGCGGCTGTGGCTGAGTATTTTCCTGAAGCCTTACACTGCGCGAAACGACGGGTGATTAACAAAACGAAAAACATTCCTTAGCCATGGTTATAAGTTCAGTTTTTAATAAAAAGGCTTAGACATAACAGTGGCGTATTATGTTAAGCTGCTGTTATTAACATTATTTGCATTGCATAACATATAGCAGCTGTGAGTACCTGCCACTGTTGGTAACAGTGCTTAACAGTCTTAGCATATGTTAAGCAGCTCAGCGCAATATGCCTTAAAGCAGAATCCATAGGTTGAATATGGACATCGACTTAACATGTTACATGTTTTGTATTGTACTGCATTTAACAGTTGTGAATACCTAGCACGATTCTGAACAGCTATGTTATTAGCTTAACAGTCTAAGCTTATGTTAAACAGATGTAAGCGCATAACTGTTGCCTGTGGCAATGTCAAGTAGAGGCAAGGCGACTTTTAAGCTGAATGTTGTTATGATTGAATTGAACTGCCTTTTTTGCTGCAGTGTATGGCCTGTCAAACACACACACACACACACGCACACACAGTGAAGAAGGGGCAAACCGAAATTAGAAAAGAAAAAAAAGGCGTATCGCCGTGCTTGTTGCCTCAACTCTGGTTGTTGTTGCTGTTGTTGTAGCGCTTAGATTGTGGGCCAGAATGAACGAGAAAAACAACGAAAATAAAAAGCAGTGAATTATACGAATTATAAGAATTACGCTGAAACTGAAGAGAAAGACATCTTATAGATATCAGATTATGGTGCTGCGTTAGCCTAAGCTAATAATGCTAGCACACCTTGTGTGTGTGTGTGTGTGTGTGTGTGCTGGTGTGTTGGTGTGTTGGTGTGTGCATATGAGCATAATGAGCTATAATTGGATTAAAGATTTATTTATTGTATTTCGTTTCGTACAACAATTTTACATTCGCCTGCGCCAGCTGGGCGCTGCCAACAACCGGGCCAACAATCGACAACTGAGAGCTGAGAACTGAGAATTGAAAGGCGAGATCTGAGCTCTCGGGCTGAGAGATCGGGCTCTGGGTATCGACATTGACTAATTAGCGGGTCTCTCTGGATAATTATTATTACTGGCAAAACACATTTGCATTAATCTCGCATCTCCCTTCCTCTCGGCTTCTGCTTCATCACTTATTGTTATTATTGCTCTCCTCTTGTTGCAGCTACCGCCGCATCCAGCAGCCGGCGGCCGACAGTGAAGCGCCAATATCAGCTCCAAGGCGAGGGCCAATACCAGGCGCAGAACCCAAACCAGATGAGGAGTTACAATGCCCAGAAACGGCTCAAAATTTAAAGTAAATTGATTATTTCGGCAAGTCCGGGGCGACGAAGTTTAGTATTATAATTATACCAACTATCTAAATTACGTATGTATTGTACGATTATGTATCGAATAGTTTTAATCTATCCAAAACCCAATCACGATCCCAACCCGAAGACCTCACTCCAAAAGTGTGCGTCTAAAATGTGCCAGGAAGTGCTAAATTCTTCCATCAAAGTTGGCATCGATGTTACGCAACATTTTATGTAGTATTTTTAAAGCACAGCCTTTTGCTGAGCAGCACAATTTAGTACATGTACTAAATTTAGTACAGCAGCTAACCAAACGATTCGGCAGGGTAGCTTTGTGGTTGCTCTAAATTTAGAACACATCCACGCAGCTGTACTAAAAGGTGACAAATAGTCTATTTAGTACATTGTTTTGAAATGTGTACTAAATATAGTACACAACAAAACTAACCAAACGAAGTGTTTGTCATTTAACGCACGCACACGTTATTGTACTAAAATAGACTAAACTGTACTAAAACGCAGTAGTGCGGCAGGTCCAAATATTTTTTTGAGATTTAAAGAAAGCTGTACTAAATATTGAGGTGTCGCAGGTTATGAAACAACTACATGAAAGCGTTCTAAAAGCCGTAGCCAATTTAGTACATGTACTAAATGTACAATAAAAATAAAGGTTCACTTTCAGCAAACTCAATGTAAATGTACTAAATCTCGGTGTACTAAAACAGTGCTAAAATGAATGGAACACGTACATAAGTCAATAATAGCTAGAAATGCATTGTACATATAAAATGTGTATGTGTTATTACGATTATAGTTTCTGATCTAAATTAGTTCACTCGTTTTTTTTTTTTTTGTTTTTTTTTTTTGAAGATAAGCTCCTACATATACATATACTTATATCAACAATGTGCATATCATTTTTTGGGCAAGTTAATACAATAATTAAGCTTAAATAGCAAAGGTTTACTAAAAATAAAAATAAAAAAAAAGAAGGACAACAGCACAAGGCAATAATTTTAGTTCAATTGATTTCGATTGGAATTTTGATTTCAACATGTTTCAACTGTGCAATACAAACAAAAACAAAACAAAGGTTAAAACTAAATTTAATATACATATATATGTATATATATATATACATTTTTTTTTTTATACATACATACATATATGCATATATATATATATATATATGTTCATATATGCATGTATGGCAAATCCTAGTGTAAGCGCGAATACCTCAGCCGATTCTATTTATAGAAAGATATAGCAAAAATAACTGAATAACCATAAATGTAACAAATGATCAACTGCAGCTCAGGCAACTACCTCGTTAACAATAAAGGAAACAAAACTGAAGGAAACAACAAATAAATTTAACAAAACTCTGGCAAGAATATATATCAATTATATAGTATATATATATATATATATATATATTAATCCATATATATATATATATATATATATCTCAAAAATACGTAAAACTTAAACAAATAACAATTTATACGAATTGCAAACATGTTAAATTAAATGTACATTAAATTTAAATTGTTTATATATATAAAACAAATTATATATATACACATATATATATATATACTTATACATATATATTTAGCGCAGCCGCCCCCCGCCCCGCCCACACTTCCGCGTCAGCGAATTTTTTTCCATGTTGTCATCAGTTTAAATTTGAATATTTACAAAAAAACAAAAAACAAACACATTTTGGCCAAATCACAATTTGTTGCACACATGACAACAGGCGTGTCTCACTGGGCGTGGCCGTGGCTGACGCAAGGCGTGGCACTGCCGCCCACTAACCCTTAAAAACAAAACAAAACAAAAAAAAAACAAAATCGAAATCGAAAAAATGTTTCTCATCCTTAAATGTAGTTGTAGTTGTGCATCTATTTCAACAACGAAAACGAATTGAAAATTATTTAAAATAAAAAATATATATATATAAAAGAAAAAAACAAAATTAACGAAAAAAAAACAAACACAATGTTTTAAGCGATCTTTTCATTTATTTTATTTGTATTATTTCCTCTTCAATTTTGAAACTTGAAGCAATACACGAAACAGGCATTTTTTTTGTTTCATTTCTCAAATTGACTTTAAAGCGAAACATATTTAAATTATGTAGCAACTACATGTTAAATTTTAGCAATTAATTAATTAAAAATAACGAAAAAAAGAAGAAAAGAAAACTATGAAAATGTTGCCAAGTAAATGTATCTGAAGGCCGGCAAAATCAGGACAAGGCAAATGGAAATTTTCAAAGCGAACTAAATCAATTTTGAAGGCACAAAAAAGTGACACGAAGCAAAACTGTTAAGCTCGGCCAGCCGAAGTTCAAATACCCTTGCAGACCTAACCTCAAATACGTTATAGCAATCCGTCTGATCCGATATTATCTAACATTGCAACTGTTCTTCCATCAGCCCCAAGACAGCTCTTCCGACTCGTTAAACCTAATGCTGAGTATCTTAATCGAGATGCTTTTTCCGGCAATTAAGGCTATCCGATGCTTATCCCAATAAAAGCTCAACTTGCGATCGATCTATAGATTTATATATATATAAAGATATAGCTATATAGATTCCCATATAAGTCACATCTGCAGCGATTAGAGTTTCTCGTTACAAATTAAGATGGACAGACAAATTGACACTGTTTAACTTGCATACTCGATTGCAGCCGAAATGTTAGGGTATATCCGCTGCAAGCTAGCCGACTTTAAAGCCCTATGCTTCTAAGTAGTATTAAATATCCAGAGCTCAATAACAAATACTAACAATAAATAGACAAAGGAACCGTGTACCTCTCAACACCTGGCTAAGGGCAATTCGAATTTACGATTCCGATTTCAGCTTCGGCGTAATGGTGTGCATGTGTGTGTGAGTGCGTGAGTGTGTGTGTGAGTGTGTGTATTTGTACATTTTTACATACTCAAAGGGAAAAGCCAAGTAATACAATATACAGTAACAATTTTTTGATAGCGCAGCGTTAGAAGGTGCACCCCATAAGATTTTAATGGTATTATAACAAAAGGCGAGAAAATTCATGAAAAAAAAAAAACATAACTAAATGTTCGGTTGGTTTTGCCATTTCGCATACGTATATCAATTTTACTTAAACTATATAAATGTATTTCAAATAAATGGTAATGTGTAGTAAACGGCAAACCGCTCCAAAAAAAAAAAGAAAAAGAAAAATCGAAAAAAAAAATATACATATATAAACGAAATTTGGGGCAACATTCTCAGCAGCAACATGAATTTATGACAACCAGATAAGCAAGGAACTTATATACCAAACATATATATATATATATATACACAAAGCGAGGCATACGTATGCGTGTGCCACATATAAGAAAGTACACTCAAGTACGACTTAGGAGCAGGCATATGTAATACCAAGTACCACAAAGCACACTGAGTACGATCCTGAGAATGTGAGCAAAAACTAATACAAAATTGTCAAAAACCAAGCCAAAACAAATAGTGTGAAAACAAATTATATATATACATATATATAAAAACCAAAAAAAAACAAAAAACAAAAAAACAAAAAGAGAACCGATTTTTTTTGAGCCGAAATAAAGCATAAAGCAATGTAAACTACAAAAAAAAAAGAAAAAAAGAAAGCTCTTGTATTATTTAACTTGGGTGTACTTTGGGCAAGATTTAGTAACAATTATATACATATATATTTATATTTTATGTATATATTTTTTGATATTTTTAATACTAGTTTATTTCAGCTCAACTTAAGGCTGTCAGAAGCCTGAATCGAGATCCAATTAGTGCTCCCCTTAAACATGATCTGTTAAGGATCGGATCAGCCGTAGCCTCGTAGTATTGGACTCTCTCCTACTTAGACTTGGACTCTTCTGAAACAGCCTAGGGTCACATGGATAATATTGGATGTTTACGAATTATTTGTGGGCAATTTCGGCTGCTTACCTGCGAGCTTTGCTTGTTTATTGATGGGGTATTTCGAGCTTGTCAAGACCCCATAAAGTCTCTAGATTAGCTTCAGGAGTAGAGTTGATATAGCCATATTCGTTCGTCCGTCCATCCATCCCTCCATCCCTCCGTCCGTCTGACCATCCATTCGTCTGTCCATGCATCCCTCCGTCTGTCTGTCCATCTAGCATTCCATCCCTCCAAACAAACCATCCATGCATCGATCCATCTGTCCGCCCGTCTGTTTCTATGCGAACTAGTCTCTCAGTCTTAAAGCTATCGTCCTCGGACTTTGCATAGGTCCTTCCTTCTGTTGCAGGTGGTACATACAGATATCGAAATCGGTCGAATGGGACTATTTCGATCAAAATATAGATGCTAATATGACTAACTTTTTGGTTTTATATGCAAAATCTTATCAACATCGGACAACTATATCATATAGCTGCCATAGAAACGATCGGTCGGGGAGTAGGTTCTTGTATGGCTTATTTTACCACATCTACAAAAGCGAAATGTCTAAAAGGGTATCAAATATTCGACGTGCCGTATATAACTTTACAATTTTGGTTAATTTTTAGCAATTATAAAGTACATTGATTATTTAATCTATCGGCAACTTTAGGCGTCTATAGACTTTTAGCAGACACCGTGCATACCCTGAACATACACACTCTCAGCTAAAATAACAGTAGAACCCGCTCCGGGGAATACTCTTTGAAGTAGATGGATATTATGATTGAAAGATAATAATGATGATGTTGAACTTGAAACTCGCTTTCACAAATGACGTAATAGACTACAAAAATAGTTAAGTACACGACTATCAAGCATATGTATGCACTCAAACACACACACACGCACACTGAGGCACTTGTGTGCGCCTCGGGTGGGGGGCAATAGCCGCAAGCAAAGTCAAAGGCAAGGGCAAGGGCAAGGGCAAGGGCGAGTGCCAGAGGCAAGAGGGGAGAGGGGAGAGGCAAAAGGCCGAGGCGCAATCACGCAGACCGTGTCCAATTAAAAGGCGCCGTACATCATTTCGAATGCAGCACCAGCAAAATGGAAAAATCTACAGGTGGTGGCGGCAGCGCAGGCGACGGCGGCGGCGGCGGCGGCGGCGGCGACGGCGACGGCAACATTTCAGATTTGAGTTTCCTGCACGGCGAAAAGAAAATTGAAGAAAGAGACCAAAAAGTAGGCGGCTATCGCCTGCAGCAGCAGACAGGATAGCCAGTATATGGCGACAGCAGAGCGAAAGAGTGCGAGGCAATAGAAAATAGTTGAAAACAGACGGCATTTGCATTGTCAGCTAAACAACAGGTTGCACGCACACGCATGCATGCACGCACATGCTGCTCTTGCTCTGCCCCTCTCTCTCTCTCGCTCTCTTTGACACAGAGTGCGCGTGAGAGCGGGCGAGCAGCGCCAGGACAGCGCAGCGATCGTTTTTGTTTTTTCTTTCATTTCTTTCAATTTCGTTTCGTTGCCGTCTGTCCCGCCGTCTCGCTGTTTCCCCCTACCGTTTTGGGTATGTCAAATTATTGTAATTTATTATTGCATGCCAAGTTAATGAGTCCTGTGTGCGCGCTCTCTCGCTCGCTCTCGCTCGCTCTCAGCAATTTCGCTCTGCCAACTGCTGCTGCATGAACAATGAAAATCGAAAATGGTTTTTCGAAATGCCGAGCGAGCAGTCCGAAGAAGAAGAAGAAGTCGAAGAAGAAGCAGAAGCAGACGATAAAGGAGAACAAAAAGATATTTCAGTGCACACCTTCCTGCATTTAATCCAGTGGAAAATCAAGAAAAATAATGCGACACGCAGGTAGAAAACTGTTCAAGTCCATGTTCTTTGATTGCCTTTTCTTTCAGCTAAGAGTGTGCGTGTGCATGTGTGCGTGTTGGTGTGTGAGTGTGCGCGTCTGCATTGATTGAACAAAGTTGATTTTGTTGTTGTTTCTGATTGCACTCTCCTACGAAATGGAAAGCTAATCAAATTGAGGCTGGTCAAGAGAGCAAGACGAGGGGAGAATTCATTTAAGTTGGATAATAACTGTGTTTTCAGCGGAAAGCTGTGCTCGGATCTTCATTTGCCATTCGCTCTCACACTCACACTCACACACTCACTCGCTAAGCAGCTAATTGAACTGCCCGCCAGGGGGCGCATTTGCAGGCATATGTTAGCCGCTGTTTAGTCCCTTGTTGTTGTCCAACCCCCCTCCCTCCCGCCCCTTCACTCCACCCACACTCTGTCCCCCTACGCTATTGAATCGGAAAACCTTTTAAAGCGCTTTGCGCTGTAAGCAGCGCCTAAAAGCAGCTTACAGTTACACTTACCCACACACACGGGCAAGCACACAAACACTCAAACGCGTGTGGGTGTGCGTGGATGAAAAATTTGTGCATAGCAAAAAAGCAAAAGCAAAAGCAAAAGCAAAAGCAAAAACAAACACAAACACAGTACAGCAGTTGCCCCAGAGAGGAAAGTTTTCTGCACGATTGCGATGCCCTCTCAATGAGTCCGAGACCGAGCCCTATTTACATGCACGCCCAAGGGCAGGAAGCTGGAATAGTCGCCCTCGCCGCCGCCCCCCCCCCCCCCCCCCCCCCCCCCCCCCCCCCTCCCCACACACACTCCGTACATAATCCCATAACTTATCATTGTGCAAGTAATTCGTGTGTGTGTGAGTATGTGACAATTGGTATGTGTGGGTGTGAAAACTACTAGAACTAGTTAGACCAGGCGTTGATTTTGCTAGAGTCGGCAGTCCTGACTAGGCCCAGTGGACTTTGCGAATGCCATACATATGTATGTAAGAACTCCGAATACCATACACAGCTGTATAATTCACTGTCAGGCATACAGATATTTTCTACACTTAATTCATTATACCTAAGCTCTTCTACAGAAGTCTACACTGGTGTAGACCAGGCCCATGTTGCTGTACTCTACATAAATATAACTCTGCATCACTTTTACGAAGTTCTTGGCTATTCTACACAAATTATATACATTTAAGTACTCTTCATTTCACAATACCTTATTGAATATATTTCTACACGTATCTATACTGGTTTTATTCAAACTACACTACTCTACACTAATTGACATTACATCTATACACCTTCCAGCTACTCAACGCGAACTTTACTTGTTCTACACTATATGTAAATTGCCCAACACTACTCAATATAAAACTGTCATACTATTAAATTGGTCTACACAACACCAATGTACTTAATACCAACACCGTACGACTAATACATAGCTCTACGCAACTCTACACTGGTCTCCACTAGTCTACACCAGTCCAATACTGCTTCATATTGTTCAGTTGCAATGTAAAGAGCTTTTGCATAAGTCTACATGACTTTGTAAAGTCTCCACTCAACTCTACATTAGAGCCAAATCTATTTTACCTTCCATCAGCTGGCTCTACTTAAACGATTCGACCAACTGACCGCACAAACGACCATTGCTCAACACTGATTTATGCCTACTTGCCAGCGTAGCGCACCGCGATAACAACAACAACAAGACAAAGAAGAAGAAGAACAACAACAACATCAACATATTGATTCAATACAATAGTATATGTAAATTTTTCATAGATTAAATATATTTACATATACGCACAAGACCTTGAAAGCCGCTCAACGCACATCACTCCGCCTGCTTTTACTCTTCCAACCAACCACCCTCCCATCACCCCCCTCTCCCCACCACCCACCCTGCTCCATGTCAGTGACAGGCAGAGAGTCGACATCCTGGTCTCTGTGCTGTGTCCTGCGTCCAGGAGCTCTGCTTCTGTTTGAATAAAACGCATTTTTCAAAGCTTGAGCTAAAAATGCCAATGTATGTGTGTGCGTGTGTGTGTGTGTGTGTGCATGAATAATGTACATATGTGTTCGTATATATACAAATACAATTTACATATGCGTGTGTGTGTGCGTACGTTTTAGGCGTTTTGGCCAGTTGGCAAACAGAACGTTTGCCGACGAGGCTCAGGGGCGGCCCCAGGGCTCGGCTCAGTGCCAGTCAAACGCCAGCCCTCCGCCCCTCCTCCTCTATATAAACAGCCCCAACTCTGTGCCAATATTGAAACTTTCAACTACACACACACACATGCACGGGTGTGTGTGTGTGTGTGTGTGTCTGTTGGCGTGTGTGTGGACCACTTTCATTTTTCACCCACACAGAGCGAGGCCCGGCTAACTGCCGGCTGGCCTCCTGGTCGAGACGATAAAAAAGCTTAGGCTTATGCTTTCGCACATTTTAAGCCACCCTCCCCCCCCCCCCCCCCCCTGGCCGCCCACCGAAGAGTGCGGCCACTACAAGAACATAAGGAGCGTCTAGTGCATGGCATGCGAAATTTTTGGCGCGTGGGAGGGGGAGGGGACTGCTGTATGCGTATGTGTAAAGGGGGTAGGCGGCAGCAGGCTGAGACAAGTACAGTAAAAGCTCTGCCAAGCGAAACTGTTAAACATTTTGCTTTTAATTGTGCTTATATCTCATGATTAATAACAGTATTTGTTTATATAATTTAAATATGTTCAAGATGCCAAAGCCCGCGATTTCAATGCTGTTGCGTTGGGCAAGTCCGTACTGTATTGCGTTGCAGCGTGTGCGTACGCCTTTGGCTGTTTTCACTGTACATGCGACAGCGCGCACATGTGCCCATGACGTACTCCCGTGCCACATGCACCCTCTACGGCCCCGCACCCTTCGCCAATGGCGCAGCCTGCGGCTAAGCTGTCCGGCAACGAATTGCGTTTTGATTTTGCATGGACTTTTAGCTAAAATATATATAAAAAAAATAACTGTATATGTTGTTTAAAATGTAAAGCACGCATGTGTGTGCACGAGTGTGCATGTGTGTGCGTGTGTGTGTGTGTAGCTGATTTGATTTAAAAATAAATAGGGTTGACTTTAAGTTTTTGGCTAGCAGACTTAGGAAAACGCAATAAATAACGGCAAATTCATTGGTCTTATGCTCATGAGCATTCGCCGCGGAACAACTGAACACGGCCCAAAGGATATGCCGGATATGTGATGTTTTTCATGTATGCAAAACTATATGCATGCTAATATATATGCAAACACACTATGAGCACACAAGTTTGGTAATTAATCGTTTGGCAGTCGACACATTTGCTTTTGATCATAAAAAAGGCATGTTTTCCTGTTGAATAGCATTTAAATTTGCCGCCATTTGTCAACGAAGAAACAGCCTTGCCAACTTAAAGTTTGTGCGTTGCCAACCATGTGTTAGCTCTCAATGCGTATTTGCTAGTTCAATTGCAAAGAGTTGGTTTAGCTCATGAACCAAAAAGGCTTATACGTTTTCTTATAAAATGCATCATATTACAATTATTTGTACGCCGCAGCTCCATAAAAAATAAAAGTATAATATTGTGTTGAAGAGTACACACTCGCAACACAAAATATAAAAATATATAAATAAAATACCAAATTTATTTATACATAATAATGCAATAACTTGTTCAGTTGCATTAAATAAATGGTTGTACAATTTAATAGCAATTGAAATATATTTGTTTTTGGTCTATCTAGACTATTTAAGCTAGGCGGTAAAAATACTGAAATCGAACAACACGCTCATAATTGTAGGCCCAAGGTTCAGCTCATTTGAACCAGTTCCGCTGCATAGTTCTATCGATACAAAGCTAGCGCCAAGCGAAAACAACGTTCGAAAAAAACTGCTCTGCTCTGCTCTGCTCTGCTGGCAATATAAATCGAAAGCTGCAGTTAATAAAAATAAATAAAAAGCGTCAGGGAATTCGCGACCATGACTACGATTCGCGGTCACAGCGCTGGCCACACAAATAGCAACAGCATCAACAACAACAACAGCAACAACAACCAGAATGGCGACTCGCCGCTGCAGGCTGCGCTGCCAGCGCAGGACGCGGCGCTTGCGCAGGCAATTGGGTATGTGCGGGAATTTAGCAGCCAGGCGGCGGCTTATCATCAGCTCAAGACGGAGGAGTCGCTGGTGCATCTGCTGCGCAGCATCGCGCTGCTGGGCACAAAGGTGCCGCCGCATTGCTATGCGCCCGCGCCTGGTAATCTGGAGCTGGCCAAGTTCTTTGTGGACCTGCATGCGCTGATGAGCGCCCTGGACGGCGACAGCGATGCCCTATGGAGCTGCGTCACGTTGCTGCAGCACTGCAGTCGCAATCTGGAGGCGCGCAGCGCCATTGTGCAGAAATATTGCTTTGTGCCGCTGCTGGGCTACCTGCTGAAGCGGACGGTGCGGCCGGAGCGTGTGCAGCGGCTGTTGCTGCTGCTGCAGGATCTGACATACGGCATACGCATTGGCTGGGAGGAGCCGTATCTGGTGGTACTGCTGGAGCATCTGGTCGAACTGGTGCACAGTGTGGAGGACTGCGATCCGAATGCCACGGACGTGGACAGCACACAGGCACAGCTGGCGCTCTCCATACTGGTCAATCTGTGCTACAAGAACTTCGTGGTGCTCTTTCTCTTTCTGCGCAGCGTCAACATATCCAGCTTCAGCCGGCGCATACAGAACTACGGCCTGCTGGCCTACAAGATGCTCATCATCCTCTCCGAGGATGTGCACACATTCGAACAGCGCGAACTGCACACATTTCTGCGAACCGCCTTCGCCGGCATGGAGGACTGCCTGAAGCAGTGGCATGTGCCCCAGCTGCGACACATTGTCGACTTCCTGCTGGACGCCCAGTGCCATGCGGGCCTGCAGCGGGCCATGCTCAGCTATGCCCACTACTGCGAGGACATTGAGCGGCTGCTGAATGTGAGTTTGTGCCCGTACACGTATTTAGGCTGACAACTAATTGCCTTATCCCCTTATCATTTGCAGCAAATAGAGGCGCGTCGCCACATGGACGACTCCTCCAGTGAGGACACGCGCAAGCAGCAGCATTGCTGCATGGAGCTGATCTTCTGCCTGATTAGCCATGTGCTGCAGCTGTCCGAGAACAACAGTGTGATTAGCCTGGATGCCATAACAGCGCGCCTCTATGAGCTAATCTGCGACTGGCTCGAGTCCGAGCTGTGCGGCGTGGCGGCCATCGAGTTGCTCAGCGTGCTGCTGCGCCTGGGCAAGCGCGGCGCCGTCTCGCAGCTGATAGCACGCGAGCCCGCCAACGTGGTGAAGCTGGTTAACAGCGCCGAGCGCAGCGATACAAAGCCCGCCCATGTGACAGCCATTCTGCGGCTGCTGCTGACACTGCTGCGCGAGTCTAAGACGGAGAAGCTGGTGCTGTCCAAAATATCCGAGTCCTATTTCGATAAGATTCTGGCAGCGCCGCTGAGCTTGCTGCCGCAAATGCTTAGCACACAGACGCTCGCCCAGTCGGAGGTGGAGAAGGCCATCTACTGCCTGCTGCTGCTCATCAATTTCGCCAGCATCGCAAAGAAGGCCTATTGGGACAAGTGCTGTGCTCTGCTGGAGCTGCCGCAGCTGCAATATGCCCTGGCACGCGCCATGCTCAGCGGCAATGAGCAGCTGGTGGCCGCCATGCTGCAGATAGCACAATTCGAGCACTTTCCCAAGGCAGCCGTGGCCAAGGTAAGAGCAGCTGAGGTGCAACTTTCCACTTTGCCACTTACCTTCTGCTTGCCGCTTTCAGTTTGTCTCCAGCATTGGCAGCAATAACAGGCAGGCGAATCCCAGCCCTGAGCAGGCGGAGCAGTGGCGCAATTTGAGCGCAATACTGAAGAGCCATCGCACCTTTATAGACAAGGAGCTGGCGCAGCGCGTGAATGCGCTAATCGAGAGCATCGGGCAGACAATGCGTCGCAATGAGCTGCACTCGGCGCCCGTGTCGCAGGTGATCGAATTGTATAACCATCGCATCGATAGCCTCAACTGTGCCGCGCAAAACATGCAGCAGCGCCTGGAGCAGGCCAGCGTTCAGCTGTGCCACAGCACGCAGCTGACCAATGTACAAAACGCAGAGCTGGAACGCTTTCAGACCAAAAACTTTGAGCTGCTCATCAGCCAGGAGCGGTAGGTACTCGCCAGAGCAACAAGTGGAAACTGCAGCTAATCCTTTACTGTCTTTTTGTACAACAGACTGCAAACGCAGTGCAAAGATCTAAAGGCCCAGGCGGGGCAACTGAAGACAAACCTTAGCGATCTACTCAAACGATGGTCGGAAACCTCCGAGCAGCTGCAGGCCAGCGAGCGCCGTCTCTCGGTCAAGCAGTCGGAAATTGCGGGCCTGCAAAGAGATTGCGAGGAGCTGCGCGGCAATCTCAGTGCCAAGAGCGAGGAGCTATCCAAACTTGAAGCGCTGAGCAAAGATAATGTTAGCAAAAGCAACTTTTAGCAGTCGACCCTCAATATGATTTACTAACACCCGGTCTCTGTTTGCAGTGCACACGCATCGAGAAGCTGAAGAAATCGGTGACTGCCTATGAGCAGGACATCAAGGAGAAGCTGCGCACCATTGAGGAGCGCACCACAGAGCTGGCCAAAACGCATAAGGCGCTCGAGGAGCAGCGTGAGGCGCGCAAAAAATCCGAGGATTTGGTTAGCGTGCTGGAGACGCAGCTGCAGGAAAAGAAAGAGCAAATCGAGAATCTCGAAATGGAGCAAAAGGAAACCGAAGATCTGCGCAAGACAATCATGAGCCTAATGGAAAGCAAAAAGCCCAAACGCAAAGCATAATCCATTGTTTTAATCATTTATTTATTTCTACAATATTGACTTAGTTGTGTGTTTAGAAACAAATAGGCCTGGTAATACAACACAATCACAATCTTACAATTTTAATTATACAGCTAGCGTTTTTTTTTTTTTTCCATTAGCAACTAAATATACAAATTATACAAAATTGCATGACTGAGCCTACGGCAAACAGAATCGATCGAAAAATTGTTAACTTTTATCAATGTGGTTTTCCCGTTTGAGTTTTCATTTGTAAAAATTAAAAGCCTGCAAATTTATTACACAACTGAAAGCCAGCCAAACATTTCTTTTATTGCTGGCATACAAATTAACTATTCGTTTTATTGCCGGCAATAAGTTACAAAATTAAAAAGTTGTAAACAAAAATGTTGCCCATTTAAGCGATAAAAAGTATTATTTATAAACTATGAATCAAGCTGGGTTCCAATAGGGTTCCGAGACAGCTGCACATACTAAAAGAAGCAGCTATGACTAACGCCCAATAATTTAATGTATATTAAAAATCTATTAAGCTCGAATTCTGGTTAGTACAGTGGTCGCTCGTATATCCTGCAGAGTTGAGAAAAGACTAGAGATTAGAATTGATCTTGCCAATAAATTCGACGCTTCGCATTTAAAAGTTGTATTTATTGTTTTCAGTTTTGCACTACAATAAAAGCCATACAATTTTCATTTATATAAATTTATTAATTATGCCTGTGTTATATAGAAAAATATGCCTCAAGTAATGCACAGGCTTGCCAGCTAGAAACGTCTGTGCGAGGGACCACTGTATTGAATTATTGTACTATAGTGTGTTTAAAATTCACATAGAAGCCAAAAGCCTCTGGCCCCGCTCTGTATTCAAATAAAAAATCGTTCCCTTTTTTTTTTTTTTTTTTTTTTTTTTGTATATACATTTTAATGCAAGCATTAACAATACAATGCGATTGATTGTTGCTGAAGTGCAAATGAAAAAAAAATATACATTGTATTGTACAAATTCCAATTTAACCGAAAACAAATGTATATGGGGTGGGGGAACAAAAATAATATATTAAATATAAATTACAAGATTACAAGTGCATATACATGGGAGTTGCGTGTGTGTGTGTGTGTGTGTGTGTGTGTATATATAGATTTACTAAATGTTCGCTAATTATTTAATTCGATCAATCGACGATAGGCTCTTAAATAACTAACACCAGCTTCTTTACTCGAACAGGATAATTGAGGAAAACTACTTGAAGTGAAAATCTCAAGAGTGGAAAGCGCGCAGCAGAAAGAACAAAATTACAAAAGTCCGAATGAAGATTAAAACCAGGGTAAATCAAAAATGAATGTCACGAAACTAAAAGATATATGCAATCATATGTATATATATATATATATAAGTGTATATAGAGCACTATGTACAGCATTTACGTGGGAATGGAGTCGCAAGTGAAGCAGGGGCTTTAACAACAACAAATTGGCAAACTTGAACTAAGACTGTGTAGATTTCGATTAGGTATAAGAGTGTAGGTATTCAAAGTGTGTAGTTTGCAGTGTGCGTCTGTGTGTGTGTGTGTGTGTGCCCCATGTGGCGACTGCGGCTCTTACGAACCGAAGTGCTCCTTGTCCTGGTCGATGGGCTCGAACTCATAGCTGCCACGGCCATCGAATTGCAGATAGTAATCGTGATGGACCCAAAGCGATTTCCGATGAGATACAGTGAACAGAGTGATGCCCACCTCGCGGCAATAGCTATACATCTTGCCCTCGACATCCACGGAGACGGCGCTGGTGCACTCGTCCAGAATGGCGAACTGCGGCTTGTGATAGAAGAGACGGGCCATGGCGATGCGCTGCTTCTCGCCGCCGGACAGCACATCGATCCAGTCCTCGATCGCATCGAGGCCATTCTCGCGCTGCTCCAGATATGTCAGCTGGACAATGTCCAGGAAGTGCAACAGATCCTCATCCGATTTACCCAGGCGGCGCATATCGTCGCGCGTGTGCGGATAGATGATCTGCAGAGCGAGAAAGCAAATGTTTTAATACGCTTCAGTGTGAACGAGAGAGCAGGACGAGGGATTACAGCAAGCGGACGAACATCACAGCTTTTTATAATGAAAGCTTTAAGCTCAGACAGGCTTTCGATTAATCGAGCAATTAATTGGATGGAAGGGAATAGCAATTGATGCCTTATGCACAAACAGCACAGGTTAGAGTGAAAGAGAGAATATACGAGAATACATTTTATATAGTTTAATGTGCTTTCAATTAAATAGAGAATAGAAAGAATAGATGCCTTTTGCATTTATGTAATTTAAAGAACTTAGAGCAGATAAAGAATTAAATTAGACCAAGACTGAAAGAACAAAATTAATCCAGTTTAGAGCTTTAATAAACTTTCAAGCAATGACAAAAGAGGAAGAGAGAGAGAGAGTGAGAGAGAGTGTGAGAGAGAGAGAGGGAGAGATGGAGAAGTGACAGAGCTGGCCTAAAGCTTTCACGTGTGCTTTCAACCAAACAAGCCATTAAAGAATACCGGAAATCTGGCTTAAAGCTTTCATAAGCTTTCAAACAAATGATGGTATGTAACATAAAAATGCAGCAATAGATGTCAAAATATGAACATCGTTCGGAAAGAAGCAATAAATCTGAATAGAGCTTTAATGAGCTTTGCGACAAAGTGAAGCAACACTAGGAAAAGGGAGAGACAAAAAGGGGGAGAGTTACGGATTTTGTGTGTTTTGCTTAAAGCTTTTCGAATGGAAGAATGATAAATTAATGAAATATTAGCTTTAAGCTTTTACCTGATCACGCAAGCTGCCCAATGTCATATAGGGGCGCTGGGGAATGTAGAAGAGCTTGCCACGCGATGGCTTTGTCACCTTGCCGCCCCACGTGGGCCACAGCTCGCCGAGAATGCGGAACAGCGAGGACTTGCCACAGCCATTGGGACCGCAGACCAGAACATTGGTGCCAGATCTGCGAGAACAATAATCAATGAGATGCTGCGTAACAGGCGCAAGACACAGAAACTCACTTGACTTCAAAGGTCAGCTCCTTGAGCAGGACATCGCCGTTGGGCGTCACCAGAGGCACCTGCTCGAACCGTATGATATTATCCTCGAAGCACATGACGCCCTTGTTGGGGCCAAAGCTGCTGGCGTTCGCATCGTTGCCGCCATTCTGGGCGATGCTGTTGCCATTGACCATGGTGCGCTCGTAGGTGCCCTTGTTGAGATCGCTCAGCACCTTGATCAGCTCGGTCATGCGCGCCGTGAAGCCGGCCAGCCGGGACATCTCGCGTCCGGCCAGCACCAGACGGCCAATGGCCTCCGCCAGCTTGACCAGCATCCGTCCGTACGTGTAATAGGCCTGCAGACGCTGCCCGCTGTTCTCGCCGGACAGCAGCGGATGGTTCTCGGAGAAGAAGGGCAGCGAGACCGCGTAGAAGCCCACAATCGAGGCGAAATCTGCAAACGAAATCAATTCAATTTTGCAATTAAGCGCAAAACAACTGCAAAACGTAAAAAGCCATCTTCTATTTCTATGGGCGCTATATGATACAGATCTGTCCGATGTCTGTCGCCGAAGTTTGAATACCCTTGTGAAGCAAATGGCAAACGAAATTTGAGGAGAATTCTAAGTTTGCTGAAGATATCTCGTAAAACAGAATACTGAACCGATGCGACGGGCAACAAGTTAGCAAGATACAAAAATAAACAGACAGACAGACAGGGCTTGGACCTGATCGTGAATATATATATGAACATATATATACAATATGGGATCAAAGATGTCGACTCGGCTGGCTTTACTGATTGGGAATATAAATATATAAATATCATATAAATACTTCGAGGTCGAACACTGTCTCCGATGCGTTAAAGATTTTGAGCAGCGGATATTATAAATTGTTCATGAAATATGGAAAGGAAACATCAAATATGGAAAGGAAACATCTCCAATCCCATAAGGTATATTTATGCTAGATCAGCATCCGCAGTCATGTCCGTCCGTTCGCCCGTCCGTCCGTCCGTCTGTCTCTCAGTCAATCGAGAACCTATCCACCTAAACGACACTCACATTTGCCGACAATGTTGTCGATGATGCCCATGCTGACACGGAACTCGAGGAACTTGCGCAGATGGGAGCGCAGCTTGGAGTAGCTGGCGAGCAAGGTTAGCTTCTCGCGCACGTTGCCCTGGTAGAAGGCGACCTCCTCGGAGTTTGTGATCAGCCGGCTGTTCACGTAGCGGAATTCGCCCTCCAGCTTCTGCTCCTCGACGGTCAGACGGCCGGTGGGGCGACGCAGTCGGGTCAGAAAGACGCCCGCAAAGAGCAGATAGAGCATCAATATCGACGGCGTCTTGCCGCCCAGATTCACGGTCAGCCTATACACATAGATGAATATGTCCAGCACCGGTTTGCTAATGTTCGAATACAGATCCGTAGCGCTCTCGCAGAACTTGTCAATGTCCGTGGTCAGCAGCTGATCCGCGTTCGCTATTCGGTTGTCCAGATTCGACATTTTGTAGTACGTGTAGCCACTGGAAGAGCGAGAGGAAAAACAAATGTAAAAACATGTCGATTTTTGTGGTATTTCATGGAGATATGAGATCTAAAATATGCATTTCATAACAATTGGTGAAGTCGCTGGCTCGAACCAACCACCTTTCAAATGCTTTAACCTAGATTGCGGTTCAAATCTTGGCTAACTTCTCATATACTATATATAACTTTATATATGTCCATTTTCAAGGATTTCTTGCACCTATAATATGCATTATGCTGCTGCAAACAATCAAAAGTGAAGTTGCTGGTTTGAACCAGCTACGTGCCTTTGATTTCATTGAGTTCTTGAACCGGGTTTTCCAACTCCTTGTACCTAGATTGTGGTTCAAATCTTGGCTACATTTGATATTTTTAGCTGCCCATTCTACTGAAAATATTGGAAGTTTTATATATATTTTCATAGAGAAATTGCGGGCTAGATTTGTTATCCACCCAAAGTTGGCATTTACCAAATGTGCTTTAATAAATTCAATGTTTGGGGTCCAAGTTATTGCTACTCCAAAAGTGAAAAGTTTTGGAATGTAGGACGAAATATTTTTGAGAAGCATTTGCTTACGTTGGTTTCTAGTGAAAAAAAACGGTTCAAACCCAGTTTGCAGGTTTCATTAGAGTTCGTTTATAGTAAAAACAAGCATTGGGTTTGAACCCGTTTTTGGGTCAAACCCAGTTTGGAGTCCTAATTAGTGCATTTATTTTTGGAATAACATATCGCATCGCTTTTCTTATGAACAAAAATTTGTTTCATGCTAAAAAGAGAATTGGGTTTGAACTGGTTTTGGTTCAAACCCAGTTTGCAGCTATGATTAGCGCATATTATTTTCGAAAATAACATATCGAATCGCTTTTCTTATGATCAAAACTTTGCAATCAGACTGAAATATGTTTGTGCTCGTTGGAATCTATATGTTTTAATAAAGCTCGAATAGAACTAAGCTTGAACTGTTGAATCATTAGTGTAACTACATGAAAGTATAGTTGATATTGTGCAAAAAAGCTGAATATAATCATACAGAGATTAGTAAGACGGTGCACACTAGAGCCCAGCTCTGGCTCTGCCAGTCAAGCACTCTCCACTCGAGAGTCAGCCTTAATAATATGATAATGAAAACGTTTCGATTGGAAACTATTTATTGCAACGTTTAAGCATTCATTTGTCATGGGCATTGTTTAAAGAGCTGTTAAACAGGTATTATATTATACAGGTATTCGATTTATAATTGGGGTCTACTTACTTGAGGTACTGACTGTACAGATGATGCGTTAGGTTTGTGCGGAAGCGCAGCTTCAGCTCGCCCAGACTCCACTTGAGCACATTGGTGACCACCGAAATCTGTGCACGAGAAGAGGGTTAGCACACACCTGGACACGCCCACACGAAGGCAGAAACTTACGGCTGGTAGAGCAGCGAGATATTTAAGCAGCGCCGTCTTGAACTTGGCCCGGTTCATATGTATTATGGTGCTCTCGACAACGGTCGCATTCTGTATCATCCAAATGTCGCTGACGGATCGGCCGATCAGGGAGCCGGCGATCAGCAGCAGGAGGCCCGTCTCGATGCACCAGAATCTGGGTATAAGTATGGCTGTTGGCATAACGAACATACATTAAGCAGACGAATCTATACTCTATATATTTATATATATATATATATCTAGGGTTCACTTACGCAGCAGCTGTCGCAGCTGTTTAAAGAATACTGAATTCACGTGCGCCTTGCTCGACTTTTTGTCCTTCTTCTCCGATATGGTATACTGAATTTTATCCTCATAGCCCGATTTCCTGCAAAAACAAATTCCATCAATTGTTTAATCTCTCAGCAATTGTTCATAAATATTTTACTTCGATATCTGCTCTAACTTTCGAAATATCGATAAAAATCGATTGTCAAATATCGTTTTTCAGGCACAACTCGAGAAATATAGAAGCTGGATACAACAAACTTGGGAGGTAAGCTCTCGTCTAGTATTTATAGATTGAAAGCTTTTCACTTTTTGTATACCTTGGCCCAATTTCGCATAAATTGAAGAAAAACTCATACTTTTAGGCAGAGTCTATCGTTAAGCTCTCAAAATTTCATAGTAATCGGACTCTAAGTGCCGAAGTTAAATAAGAATACAATACATGCCAAACATGGGAATCCCACAGATATATATGAGTGTATATATATGTATATGTATATGTATGTGTGTAAGTAGAGAATGTTTACTTAGGGTATCTGCTAGTCGGGTCGCTGTCTCTAGAGCTTCCCCGTTTGAAATGATGTTACAAATCAGAGATGGAACGCCGCACAGATATCGAAGCATCGATTTTTCAGCGAAGTCCTGTACAGTTGCACCAGATCAAGAAAGGTTCTCACCTCGTATATTATCGTAGGGTATCTCCACAAATTCCATCTCCCAAACCTATTTAACGCTCTTTATCAGTTGAAACATCGAAATGCGGAAGTCTGAAACAATGAACGATTTTGGAACTTGTTCACAGATTTGATTGATGTTCTGTGCGCAGCCTATCAATTAGTCTTTAATAATTTGTACTTAAGGAAGTCATTTGGCAGCAAAAGTGAAAGCTCGTTTTAGCCGGTTCAGAAGAACTGATAAATCATGAGTGAGATTTAACTAAGAACTGGTTCGGAACCAGTAAAATGGGAGTATGCAAAAAATTGGCCCCAAATAACCTAGTCTTTTTTAGGGGCTATAACTAATTTCTTTCAAGAACACTTTGCTTTAAAGACCAGTGTTGATAAGGTTATTGGCTACAATTGCAGCAAAAGACCAGTGTTGTTAAGTTTTTTAGCTGCAATTGTAGCGAAGAGAAAACAATTGGAGTATATAGACCCTAATTAGCCTAGTCTTTTTACGTGCCAATAATTTGCTCTTTCTGCACTTTACTTTAAAGACCAGTGTTGATAAGGTGTTTAGCTTCAATTGTAGCAATTAAAGACTAGTGATGATAAGGTTTTAAGTAGCAATTGTGGCGAATGCAAAGTCTAAAACACATTTGTTAACTACTTTTGAAATAGATTTTACCCACTTAAAAGCGCAGTTGTAATTCCCATTAAAATGAGACATGAGTCGGCTTTGATTGCAATTTAATTGTCGCGTGTACCGGAAACTCAAGCAACGAACGACAGCATAATGAGGTAGGTCCATGTGTATATCTATATATGTATATATATATATCTATATCTAATCCGATGCATCATTAGCGCAGCACTTAATCAATATTGAAGTGCGGCATCTTCGACTTTGCAACCTTTGCTTGGCCTTAATTGCTTTGCCCGGATGCGGATGCACTGCAGCCGATCAATAGGGCAAACCGTTTCAAATTTCATAGACCGCCGCCTCCGGTTGCTTATCATGCGGGTCGTGGTATTCGTGGACTGTGGATTGTCGTCTTGTGGGTGGCAGTCAGGGCAAAGTGCAAAGTGCTCGCCCATCCGTCCGTCCGTCCGTCCGTGTGCTTATCAAATGGCCGGAGCCGTAGCCGAGGCGGAGGCCGAGGCGGAGGTGTCGCCTGCCGCCGGCTGCCAAATTGCGGCTGGTTTCATAAAATTTTGATGATTGGCGATGACTTGCACTATTTGCTCATATATTCTTCTTCTTGACAGGTTATTGTTGTTTTCTTTTCTTTTTTTTCTCTCTCTCTTCATTTATTTTTAGTGGTCGTCGAGTTTTTATTGTTGATTTGCTCACTTCTATCAATTCCAACGGATTTACACACACGCCCAAACATATGTATTGTGTTTATATTAAGGCTGCTAGTATGTGTAAGTGTGTGTATGTGTGAGGGGGAGGGGGGTAACGTGTAACACGTGTTCGGGTCCGTAGGTCGGTCAATCGCATTTGATGATCAACGATGCGCCGTCGCCAATGCTAGAGATGTGCATGTGAGATCGTGAGCGGGCACGAAGGCATTTAACAACACTATAATTGATTCCAATTGGAAACCCCTGGGCTCTAAGTCTTGGACTTTTCGTGCTGTAATTGAAACACAATTCAACTCTTACTTTCTCCTTGGCTACAAATTTAAAGCAAAACTAATTTTGAAACCATTTAATATATGTTTCAATGAGTTTTTGTTGATTTTAATCAATTCGTTTCGGCGAATTGAGCGCTAGAAAATCCAACGAAATGCCATATTGCTTCACTTTGCTGTGTCTGGTTTTATCATAGTGCGTTTGTCGTTGTTGTTGTATGTTTTATCGTGTTCTGATTGGGAACGAACAGCTGCGCTTGCGCCCATCTCTAATCGATACTTTGGTCTGATTGGAAATTTTCGCTTTTGCTATCAGCTGCTTTTCCTGCTGCTAATCGCCGTGATTAATCGACTTAAGCAAACGCTGCAGCACACATGGAGTACAGCATAGTGCAAAGGGCCTTGCAAACGCGGCAGCAACAATTTGTTATGCGCTTGGCAAGGCAATTAAGAGCAGGGTAAATTTGATATGTTAATTTGGTCAGCATTAACCAATAGGAAGGCAGAGAGAGAGAGAGAGAGAGAGCGAAAGAGAGAAAAAACAGTGTTGCATAGTTAAAATATATGTTCACACACATTTGCATAGGTGCGTGCGTGTGTGTGTGCATGTCCATAGGGGCAAATGCGACGATCGCGTTTTCGGTTTTCGTCTATTTTGCCACTTGAAGTTTGGCCAAGCAAATTTGTTGATTAACACAACAACAAAACAGCTAGAGCTAAAGAGAAATAGACGACGACGTCAGAGACACAGACACACACATGTACACAATAAAGGTGCATGTATGTATTGCTGCCGGTATTTTATTAACAACGCCGCGTTGTTGGGCCAGCAACAAGACAGACAAGTTAACACACACATGTTAACATACACATATACGTATGTATATATTCATATATGGGTGCATGTGTGAAAAATGAACAGATTCGTAACGGCAACTTTTGCCGTGGGTGCAAAGTTCAATATCATTTCGAATGTCTCATCAATATACATTGGCATATATAAATACATATGTATATAAAAATGTAGTCAGACAGATGCTTTAAACTAAACCACTTGATAAAATGTTCGTTAGCTTAAAGCAAGCTGCTTCTTCTTTCTACTTGCACTATGCCAACCGTTTGAATGTGTGTGTGTGTGTGTGTGTGTGTGTGTGTGTGTGTGTGTGTGTGTATGTATGCATGCATGCGAGACAGGCTGCATATAAATATATATTTAATTCATTGAAATGTGCTGTTCATTTCACGCCCAAGCCAATTTAACGTTAATGTCAAATTTGACTGTTCCAGCAGCAGGTGCATGTGTCAGGCGCTTTGAATTACGCAAATTTAAATGCATATATTCGGGGCAGCAACAGTTCCACACACACACACACATACTCGCAGGAGCAAACAATGCAGTTTAACAGCAGCAATCACTGTTAAACGCGAATCTGTCAACTAATGCTGCACTCTTATACGCATCGATATGCATGTACATACATATGTATGTAGATGAGTTGATGTACAATTTGTATGTTTGCCGTGAACGGGCGTTTTTGTTGTTGTTTTCTTTTACCGTTTACTATTGCCGCAATATTGTTAACATTCATGCATGCATGTATGTTTAATACGCTGAAACATTGCGCAACAACCGGCGACGCAAAAAATGTTATGTACCTGTAGAATGCCAGGCGAAGATAAACAAAAATTAACATTCATTCTGGCGAGTGTGTGAAATCCAAAGGCGGAACAGCCGAAGGTGCCCGGCAACAATATAAACTGAAAACCTATCATAAAAAACAACAACAACAACAACAATACACATATGTATGTATGTATGTATATGCGTACATTCATATGCCGAAATATGAAGGTATATTAATGTTAACTTGATTCTTATAAGCAAACGATTTCAATAAACAAAACAACAAAATGTACACATTTATTTGTTACTCTCTATCTATTTACCTTATATCAAGTACAGATTTGTTACAATTCGACTGCAGTGGCAACTCTTGTGTGCGAACCAAATCGAATGAACTTACTAAATTGGAATTCACATATATACATATGCATGTATGTATGTCTGGCAACGCTTTAACAGTCTTTTCGGCTATGTTACACACATACGCACACATGTGCATACAGCCATCTGTAACAGCGCAAGAGATGCACAAGCATACTCACCCACGCACACGCACACACGCACACTCGCATGCAAATTGAGAAATGTAAACAAAGCAAAGCGCCGGCAAGTGTCTGTGAACTGTTTGCATGCACATATGTATGTACATTTATGTATGCATGTGTGTCTGTTTATATTCATTTCGATTGCATTTTAGCTTCAGCCGCCACCGCCGCCACCACCGTAGACGATGCCTCATGTCAAAGTTGTTGCACTTTGCAACACTGATTTGCATAAAAGGCCTTTTATCACCTCCCGCTACGAGGCGAGTACACGAAATTGACAATGCAAATCGATGTGCAAAGGCCGCGAAAGGGGAATAGACAGCAAAGTAACCCGATTTGCCAACAGGTTGACATTGTTAATTAAACAGTAAGTGCTATCAAACCGAATCGACTTGAATTAAATCTGTTTATTTCTAGTGTAACCAAATTCGAACAGTTTACAACACTTAGTTTAGTTAAACAAAGTGTGTTCCCCTGTATTCACACTTGATTTTTTAGCCCAAAAGTAAAAGTATACTCAAATGATTTGATATTTCGTACCAAAAATGTTCACAAGTAAATAGTCTTCTTGCCTGTGTTATGACTCAACGTTTAGATAAGAACCCCCATACATAAAACGATCCAATGTTATTGCACATTTTATGGCCCAAGAAATGTGTCAATAGGTAAACGGAAAATAATTCAGCAAATGCATATATACAAACATATCTATCACATATCGTCGATGCACGAGTGAAATATAGTCTATATAGTCCCAACCCCAACAAAGCAACTACTTAGTCTAATTGTGAACGTCATGCAAACAAAATTTGATCGCAATTTCAATTAATTAGACCAAATGCTTTACATACACGCAGCTATATCTATGCGGATGTCTATATATACATATATGCATATATAGATATATGTATGTGTGTGTACAATCGCAGCTAGATAACAACATTTTAGGGACAACGTGCACAAGTTAAGCGCTAAAACATTTAACAACAGCCACTCAGACGGCTGAGTGTTGAGTTTCGGCACCCGCCGATTAGATATCGGGTTTATGGCAAAAAAAAAAAAAACAAAGAAGAAAAAAAGCGACCTTTCCACTTGTCGGCACGTGAACTCCAAATAGAGTGAATTATTAGCAGCTGCATGGAGAGCTTTTACCGACTGGCACGGGCCTCGAATTACGTGTACCTCAAACAGGGCTAGCAAGCAATTAAGCCACAAACGAATTAAGACTTTCTACAAAAAAAAAAAACCCTAAAATACCGATAATTTTGGTAAGCTAAGGACAACATGACCCGGAGGATCAAGTTCCATTGGGATGTCCCTGACTCTACAAACGAATAGATCTAATAGATCCATAGATACAAGTATCCAGATCAGGAATATCTATATATATATATGTGCAGCTACACGTCATGGAATAAGTGTTGGCTAACCAATTTCCTAAGGCTAAAGGTTATAAAAACCATTAAACAGGCTGGTCACATTAACTGGACGACCCCTTTTTAAATGAATGTGATAAGAAAAGAGAGAGAAGAAGACAAACACAAAAGGGAACGCCAACTGCGCGCACTCGATCAGCTGGGGAACAATCACGCTCGATATTACGGTTGTTGCAGCTCTTGTCGTCCTTGGACGGCAGAGCTGCAAAATGGGCCAAAGAAAATGAAAAAAAAAAACCAGTTGGGAGCACAAGCGACGCATCGTACGATCCACATTCACACAGACACACACACGCAATAAACACACGCACACGCACACGACACGCACAAGCATACCGCAATACAAGCGAACGCGCTGGCCTGTGCTGCCATGTTGGCCATTTTCTAGCTGGTGCTAGCCCTTTTTAAAGACAATATGCTTTTAGCCTGGAAAACGGTTTATTTTAAACTATGTTACGAAATGAACAGTAAAGAATGCAGGTTAGGACATTGCGTTCTATTTGAAGCATCGCTTATTTACACCTGGTTTTTAAAGTGCGATAAATATGAATAATATACAAATATTAACCTAGTGGAATATCACATTTTTGATTTGTATTTCCTTAAGAAACCAAACACACTCTCAAAATATTTTGCCTTTATTTTAGGCTATTTTAGTTTTTTTTTACGCTTCAGATTCTCGCAACACTGCGCATACAAATAAAACATCAAATTCAAAGTTTTCAATGTCAGGAACTTTCGTAATGCAGCCAAGACCTTGCCCAATATGTGTAGGGGCTGTTCAAGGGGGGTACTCACCTCTTGTTATTGGATAGTTTGCCATATGCGATTATCCATAGAGCTGCCGTCATGCCAGCCGCGCCGACAATGGCGCTCTGGTTTTGCGCTAATTTGCTCAGAGCCGGAGCCATTTTGCACTCTTTCGCACACACACACACACGCACGCACGCAGGCACCGACGCGCTCGCTCGCACTCACGTGGGTGAAAGCAGTAAAAACAAAAACAAAACAAAAAAACAAAAAAAAAAGAAGTGCGTTTGTTGTTGCCTTTCTGTTATTTATCCTGTGTGACAGCCCTGCGCTTTCGCTCGCCCAACAGCCCTGTCTCCAGTAAGTAACTCTATCGCAGTGTATACGTGTGTGTTTGTGTTTGCGTGCGCGTGTTAGTCGGAAATTAAAACTTTCGCAGACCTGGCGTTGCACTATTATTTACATAGGCATTAAATACTAAGCATCGCCTTTGGCCAGCAAATGCACTTGGTTGTTGTGTCCGATTTGATTTATATTTTTTGAATTGAATATTTGTTTGAACGCACAACGGAACTGGCCAAGTGGAAGAGTCAATCGAGTGAGCTCTTGTACAATACAACTGATGAACAATTAACAACAGTTAGTTATATTAATATGCTAGACTTGATAAAAAGAATTTCGTTTTTTTTTTCGACGCTCCACATCCGCATTTAAACGAATACACGTTCGAACTCCGGCGAAACAACAACAAATGCGAGCATTTGAGATGTGCGCAATTAACTATTGATGAGCGGAGTGTAAAAGGCACAGACCGAATGCCAATTTATCGACAAGTCTGGAGTGTTGACAAACAGCAAATGGCCGCTGTTGAACAACACTGGCGCAAGAGACTCTGCCAGCTGATTTCTGGTAGCGCTTGTTATCGATATGTTGTCGCTGCTGCTGTCAAACAGCTGATCGCACAATTCCCCATAGTTGCATGCAAATTCAAAACATTGGAGCACACTGGCGCTATTTTGTTTGCCAAAGCTAAGCGTCACACACACACACACACATAGGCAGACAGTTACTGCTACTTAGGCGACAAACACCTTGGCGAATTTATTTACGAAACTTTTTGTGTATAGGGTATGTATATGCATAAATGTGCGCAGATGGGTTTATTAATAATTTTTTCGTTTGCATGTGTGGTTTACACACACACGCACGCGCACATACATGTGTGTATGTAATCAATTTGATTGCTCGCTCGGACCGAACGCAAAAATCACAACAAACAAACGGATTGAACATCAGCGCCAGTTGACATCCACACACAACAGCAGCCGCAGCCGCAGCCGCAGCCGCAGCCACCGCAGTTGCTACCACGTTAGATAATCGAGCAACGACCCCCCTCTGCCCGCTTACCCGACGGCCGGTCGTGACAGCGTTTAATTGACCAGGTGCGTAGAATTTGAGCCCAAAACAAATTGCAGAATGCAAAAATCGATTTTATGCCAAGTGGACACACTGTGCGGCCTGTTCTTAAACTATTTACACACACACACACACACACACACGCAGCACTTACGCGAGAGCAATTGGCTCCGCAATCTCCACAAAAAAAAAAAAAAACTAGAAGAGGAGAAAAAAAAGGCCGCTTGGGGTTAAGTGCGAGCGGCTAACGAAAATATAATGTGCGTTAAATAGTCATAAATTGTCGCTTCTGATTTTGTTTACCGTTTTGCGTGTCGTCGTCAATTGAATTGCGTGCGAAACACCGCAATTCGCACCAATTTTCCCAATCAGCCGAGCAGCTAAACAACGAAGGCAACAATTCCAATTAGATTTGCTGATGTGTCAGCTGGAATTGGCGCCAGCCTTGCTTTCCCAGCTAAATATTAGTTTTGGCATTTAAGTTGTCTTTTTCCTTTCGCAGTGCTGCGTTTTGATTTGTTTATGTTGCTTTTTTTTATTTTATGCATTTCACTTTTATCTTATCTGAGGCGCATGCCTTTTGCATAGCGCACAGTCTTATTGGAATAATGCAATTGCCGCAGCGTCCATTGCGTAACCTGTTGTCCACAGTCCAATCTGAACAGTCAACAAACATGAATTAAATAATATATTTGATTAAATACAGCTCAATATACACGCATGCTAGCATATAAATCTATTAACGCTTTATTGACGCTCCCTTTAGCACCTGGAGAAGCTTTGATATCGGCATATTGATTATTTCTTAGTTGTTGTTTATTTTGACACACACACACACACACACACACACACACACACACACACACACACACACACACACACACACACATGCATGTATTTGCCTGGCTAACATTTCATATATGCTTAGATACACAGAGAGAAATTTAAATCAAAAAGTCACAACATTTATTACATGAGAAAAGCTTTTTTTATGTTATGTCTTAGGCCGTCTGAAATTTCTGACTCAATATGAGTTTTATTTAAAAACTAGTGATAATAGCAAAAGCTTTTGCCTTTTTTCACCCAAAATATTGCAAGTAAATAATATTAAACTGAGCTTTTGCCCGAAAGCGATACTTGAATAATTGAAATCAACAAAAATGTTGCTACTTTCATATATATTAAAGCTTTAATCAACTTTTTTAATTTCAATGTTTAAAGCTTAATTGAGTTTTTCGCTTTAATATGCTTGCTTAAAGCTTGCTCCATCTTAAAAGCGAGTTTTTTTTTGTATCATAAAAAGTAGAGCTTTAAAAGCACCTGAAAGCTTAAACCACTCCATATACATAATTTATTGCTCTAATAAAAAGTGCGTTTTAAAATATATAAAAATTAAAGCTTGAAACATAACTGCACTTTTTGAGAGCTTAAAGCTCCGCAGCTGCTTAAAATTCAGCTGTAAGCTTTTACTCTTCTTTCTTGTTTTGTTTAAGTTGACGTTCTAGTCCATTGTCCAAGTAAGGAGCTTTACTTGAGTTATTCAACGTATTCAATGTATTTCTGTTGCTTCGAATTCCCAAATAGTTTTTGCATTTCGGCTCTTTTCTTTTTTTGTTTTGTGTAACAAATATTTCTATATGTATACTGCGTATCATTTATACCGCTTATTGTCATGTATTTCAGTATTGTGTGTATGAATTTTGGCAAACACTTTCGTTTCATAGAACTGTTCTATTGCGCAATTGCGATTCCAAAGTACACTTTATTGCCAACAATACCTTGTTCTACATCTGAGAATATATATATGTATATGTATATAGAAAGAATATATATATAAGGAATCTATAGCATAAGCTGAGATCTGCCGCTGCGGCTGGGACGTCACTGATAAGGCTGAAAGTCAAAAGTACATGAATTTTGATAGCAGCATCTAATAGCACGTGTGTATATAGCACACATAAGCCCATTAAATCATATGTGCACATAATCCGTCTTCTATCTAAATGGCCCCAACTAAGTCTTCGAGGAGCAACTGAAAGAAAATAACAAACAACACGATAAGCCAACAACAGGTGTTATCTAAACAGACACAGACAGAGTCAGACGCAGACTGTCAAAATATTCCTTAGATTTGTTTTGAGAAGAAGGCAAAAAAATGTTATTCAAATTCTTATTGATGATCGCATTTATCGATACTATCGCAATTGGTCAAGCGGCGAGCATGCCAAATGAATAACAGTGTGACCATGCTCTGGCATTAGCAAAATGCCTTCAGAGCACTTTGTCCGTTACAAAGCTCTAAAGGATTTGGATCATTCAATTTATAATTAGCTTTAACCAAGCAATTGCGTCTTGGCAACACAAACGACATACGAGCTGAAAAACCGGTTAATTGTTATTTATATAATTGAAACGCTTGATTGTAAATAAGTTAGTATGTGTGTGTGTGTATACACAGGCTATACAATTATTTTCTTATCGTGTGTGTTTGATAACAGGCCCTCAATAACCCAAAATAAAAATACATATGTACATATATAACATAAAAAATATCTCACACCAATGGCAAGGTCGATAGCAATACCAATCCGGCTGGTTTGCTTCTTCAACTCTTATAAATCAAGCTTAAGCGCACGCTCTTATACGCATTCAAGTCGGGCGTGTGTAGGTATGTATATGTATTGGTGCTGGTGCTGCTGCCGCGTCGATTTTTGCACTGGACATTTATTCATACCGTTTTTTATTTCTCTCTCTCTTTCTCTCATTCTGTTTGGCAGTGTGCTTGCAACAACAGCGCTTTAGCTAAATATTAAATAGGGATACCAAATTAACTGTTAAAGATGAGTCGTCAATTGTTAAGGAATCCGTCAACGCTGCAGCGTGCCGCTAATGTGGTTGCGATGCCAGCCAGAGGAGCAGCTGGCCTGCTGCCGCATCTGGAGCGTAACAGCAGCCAGCTGCAGCAACAATGTAAACTAACGGCAAGTGTTGTCATTCGCCGCTGGAAATCGCTTCTACATAACAATAACAGCGCTCAAAAGCTACGGACGACGGCTACAGTCACAACGACAGCGACGCAGCGTCGCAGTCAAGCTGAAGCATTGAACGCGCGTGGTAGCCATTCACCGTTTGACGCTCCTGCTCGGTTAGTAGCCTCATCATATACATTTTTTTTTGTATATTTTATTTTGTTTCGTTTCGTGTTTTGTGTTGGCGATTTGAATGTTATTGTGTTTCATGTGGCATCAAAACAAAGCCAAAACCAATTTGCATTTAACATTAACATTTAATTAAGTTTGCTTTCTGTGAACTTGAACAGCGCGTAATCAATTTTTGATTTCCTTTTCTGTTAACACACACTTTTTGCAGCTGCATGTCCACCAAAGCCCAAATCATGAACGTCTTGCAATTGAACAACATCAATGCCAACTATGTGTCCATGGAGTATGCGGTACGTGGCCCGATCGTCATACGGGCCGGCGAAATAGAGAAGGAACTGTTAAAGGTAAGCCCGCTAAACCCCTTTCAGCCCGCCAACAACAACAACAGCAACAATAACATACACGCACGCACAGAGCGCTCTGCCAATTTACGTTGCGTGCTCAGCCATCACGCCATCTAGTGTGCGCTGCTGTGTACTATTCGGTCTTCACGCCGTTATTTTATTTTTTATTCCTCTTCTCTTTTCTAAAGTGTTTCGGTGTTTTTTTTTTTTATTCGTTCTCACCACGGTTAGCAAATTATTTACATTTCGCGCACCTGTTTTACCTCGAACATTGCGTCTGTATGTAAACCTTCTCAATATTTGTGTTTGCTTGGAATCTGCTTAAGAAGTTCTTTTTTTTATCTATTTATCTAGTTTTAAAGAAGATTTTAGGATGTCTTTTTACTCAAAAGCTAATAAGTTTAACAATTTTTATGGGCATATTCGAATCTCTTATGAGGTTCCATATTCCAAATTTCGTATTAAAGAAAATGTTCCTTTGTCCCTTAAATAGCAAAGATCTGATGCTTTCTTCTAGGGGCTTTCTAAATTTGAATATCCGGATATATTCTTAAAATTCAGCTCACGAAAATATCCTTATATAAAAAGAGTACCGTTATGGAATCCTACCATGCATATATGTATGTACATACATTATGTGTACACACTAATTATTATAGCTGTACTCGAAGTATTGCCGATTTAAAACTTATCTGGAATGCGATAAGCTCTTGCTATTGTTCTACTGCAAAACTTGACTGAACAAACCGGCTTGTCCATAAAAAAACACTTTTTATCAAATTGTTTGTTATAGGCTTTAATTATTGCCCCCGGGTCTTTGACTCTCGCTTTGTTTGTTCTAGCACTGAGTTTAATTCTCTGTTATTGGGGTCACACTTTTTCAATTATCTGCTCTTCAAATTCAATTCAGCGCTCGGCTTAAGCTCTAAATTCTGTTCATCTATTTATTTTCCCCTCCCTTCCTTCTTCTCCTCCTCCTCTTGCTGTTTCGGTCTCAAGGCCCGAATCTGGTTTCCAAGTTCGCTGAACGTCCTTCAAAACACCGGCAGCATCTGCTGCCGCTCTACAGGGGCCTTTCTTTTCGATTATATAAGTCAAACCTGCTTGCTCTTGGGCAAGGGGGGGTGGTGAGGGGGGGGGGGGGCGTATGGATGCTATTGGGGGCGTTGTTATCAAACAAACAAACAACAACAATCACAACAAACATGCGCATGAGCTGTGGCTCTCTCTCGCACACACACACACACACACACACACGTACATATGCATAGTACAGTGGTCACTTGATAAGTGGAACCTGCGGTAATTGAAATTGTTTCTAAGTTTTTGCTTACTTAACCTTTGACAAAAATTCATAAATGGGTATTTCATAATTTTGGTAAAAGTGTAAAAAAAAGTTTTTATCTTTTTGAAAAGTTGTTATTCGCATTTATTACAACGGGCAAGTTTATGGAATAATCGCCCCATTAGCAAATTAGTTATATGTTTATAAAATGGAAAACAATAATTAAATGCCTAGCTATATCTTTGCAACAACTGCAAATCTTTATTTATAACTATCCTTATTATAAATACATATTTTTTTTTTTTTTTGGATTTTTGTGCATTTATACATTTTATATATTTTTTACGCCAGTTCCAATCGCCCGTGGAATCGTTGCGTTCTTGGCAGCGAGGGACTACTGTACAGTTCCATATTGATATATGTACATGTTGTGCTCTTTGTTGTTGTTACTTTTCACGTTTGCCTTTTTGCAGTGCTATGCAAAACAATATTCTCTTCGAATTTGATGGCAGTGCGATTACCTCTCCGCCCCTCGTCACGCACACTAAACTGCATAATGCTAATGTGTGCGTGTGTGTGTGTGTGTGTGTGTGTGTATTGCATCAATTCATTCATTGTTTGGCTGACATTTTAGCTCTTTATGACTTTATACATTTTCCCCTGCCTACTGTTGCTGACAGTTGCCCCTTCACCTGCAGCCGTCCCCCTCATCAGCATTATGGCTCATTTCCTCATTCGCATCACTTATACTTTCGCTTCTTCTTCCTCTTGCTCATTGTTGTTGCTTTTGCGTTCTATCAAACGCGTTCAGCATCAGCTCTCCAGCTCTTGCTGTTGCTTTGTGCTTATGATAAACTTGGCAGCCATTTGACAGCTTGCCAAATGGACAATCGAAGCGTCTATCCATACCAAATGCTTGACACTGTTACTCACATACATACAAACAAAGCTCTGATCTCTTTACACAGCGTGAGCCGCGATTGGAAATAACAATGTACAAGCATTGCGCTGTTAGCAGCATGTTTAATTTGCATGTTATGTTATACATATTAATTGAACATTCTGTTAACTTGTGCGCAATTAGCAATATGTTAGTGTGTGCTAACATGCTGCTGGCTCTTACGAGTTTGTAATCTCATGATGTTAGTAACATGCTTCGACTCTGTTCAGCTACTCTTTTAAAGGTTTCGCGTATATGGCAAGCACTGTTAAGTTGCTGTTAGGCTTTACCAGTTTTAAACGGTTGCTGTTATTAACATGTTTTTAAACTGTTAAGTAACTGTTTGCTTTGTGCATATTATATATCTGTGCGTGCTGTTACAATCAATCGTGCGCATTGCCAGCAAGCTGTAATTGATTGACGTGCTCAAATGTTTACTTTTCATTCTATATATGGAAGAGAAGAATGTGTAAATAAATGCACATGATAACTAGTCTACCTGTTGCACTCATTTGGTACAGTTTGTCTAATTTGAGCCACTTTTTAGCATAGTTAATTGACATTGATGCGACCCCCAGCTCTCATTCTGGTACTTTATTATTCTTTTTACCTACTGATGCTCTCTGAGCTGCTCGACTGTCATATTAGCAAATGTACATTAACAAATCGAAGTACGTACCTAACACACCTATACACACACACACACGCCCCCTATTGATAGATAGGCGGCTGTGTGCGTGTGTGTGTGTGTATATATTTATATCTGACAGGTGGCTGCGGTTGATTGCGATGAGATATAACCACAAAAGGTTTTCGCTTACAGTCTCGACTGCAAACTCAATTATCAATACAGGCCATTGCACACACTCACACACGCACACAGACAGGTGCATATGTCACTGTTAATGTCCGTTGAAATGTGTACACATATAATTACCTGGCCGCAACTTTCAGTTCAGGTGTTTGGGCAATGAGTAGCCAGAAAATGAGCTCTTTTTGCTTTTGAATATAAAATATGTTTTGGCTGACCTTTTACTTTAAAACATATTGCACAAAAATCAAATAGACGAAAAGAAAACGGTTCGTACTTGACGAATCTATAGACACGTGCTATTAATTTGAACAGCTTTCCATCTGCCTGAAGTGGTTGGGAATTACGCAAACAATTTCGGCAACAGTTGCATTTCAACAGTATTCACATTAACCCCGTGCGACGCCGGGTAATTGCTTTAAGCAAACAGTTGTTTCGACTTCTTTAAAGCTCTCGAACTATAATTTGCCTAAATAAACAAGTCAAACAATCGACTATACGAGTCGGCATATACCATACTATATATGTATGGCATGTTAATAAAAACTTAGTTGAGTGAGGGACCCAGCGGGTGGGAGGGAGGTTGAGCAGCGGTCAGGGCAACAGCTCGTATGAGTAATTCCTCATTTGGATTTGGATGTGGGAACAGAACAGAATGCGAGGCGAATCACGAACCACGCGAATCCAAACCGAATTCAGTCAGGCGTTAAGCTGATATAAAAACAACAACAACAAAAACTCAAATGTACAAATTATAATGGAATAATTAATGTTAAGATCTAGAACTGATAATCGGCTGCTTATTTACAGCTCACAAATGTTAAAGTTGACAGCGGTAACTTACACTGAGTACTCTCCCTCTCCCTCTCCCTCTCCCTCTTTCCTTCTCTTTCTCTCTAGTGTCATTATAACAAGGGGGCGCGGCATGCCGAAGTTCGAATACTCTCAGAAATGCCTGTATACAACAGCTTGTTTTGCTACAGAGCTTTTTAGCTATAGCATAGCATCGGACTACTATATCCTATAGATCTATATAGTCTCTATGCTATAGCTATAGCTATGTTCCTATAGAGCTGTATGATAAAGCAGTCCGATCTTGAGAAGTTATTGCAGATATGTATATGAACATCATCTGATTTTTTGGTCAAGACATCTTGAAAAGCTGCCTCTTCCTATATAGTTTTTCGATATGTTGATAAGTATTTGCTCATATATTCTTTGCAAGAACTTAAATTTTAACCGAACGTATCTGGTATAGCTATATGATCGCTTTGTCCTGCCCGATTTCGCCATGTATATATTTAAAACCTAAATATGTGCAAAATTTGATGAAAGATAACTTTTAAAGCAAGAGATTGCTTTTGCATAGAACCGAACACACATCTATATCGACTCAGATCAACCGTTTATAATTGAATCGAGAATATATATATGTCGAGAATATATGTATATGTACATATATATATCAAGAATATATAAATTTCAGTCTTTTCAGTAGTCTCGATACTTATCGATTTTGCAATATATATCGAAAGCTTAGTCTACAGTAGTCTCGGTACTTATCGATTTTGCAATATATATCGAAAATTAAGTCTCCAGTAGTATCGGTACTTATCGTGCCCGGCAAAGCCGGGTAACGATTGTAGGTAATAATAATAATTGGAATTCTATGTCCAAACCAGCCCGATTCTAGTTCAGCGACTAATAAAATCGTTGTTCCGCCAGTTAAATCTATTTGAATAATTGAATGCTAGACCGAAGTATAATTTAATATAAAAAGAACCTATATAATTATAATTATAAATAACTGATTGTTTCTGGTGGCACCTCCTCTAATGAGGCCAGAAAACAACCAGTCATTAGTCATTAGTCATTAGTCACCAATTGCGCGAACTGTAATTTGGCTAATGCTTTCAATAATTGACGTATATTTTGCAGGGTGTAAAGAAGCCATTCGACCGGGTAATTCGGGCCAACATTGGCGATTGCCATGCGATGGGTCAAAAGCCGTTGACCTATTTGCGGCAGGTGAGTACAGGCATGCGTTACAGTAAACCCTCGACTTCAATGACAATTGTATTGCTGCAGTTAATGGCGCTGACCATGGAGCCACGCCTACTGGACTCTCCCGATTATCCTGATGATATCAAGTCGCGCGCTGTCGATGTTCTGGCCGGCTGCCTGGGTGGCTCTATGGGCTCCTACACCGACTCCGCTGGCATGGAGTTTGTGCGTCGCCAGGTGGCCGCCTTCATTGAGAAGCGCGACGGCGGTGTGCCCAGCGATTATCAGAACATCTATCTGACAGGCGGCGCCTCGCCAGGCATCAAGAGCATTCTCAGTTTGCTAAAGTGAGTATCTCAACGGGGGGTTAATATCGCCAGGAAAGTAGTTCGAATCCGATTCGTTACTTAGTGCCGCCTTTGCTGCGGTTCGGTTCATGAACCAGATCTTAGGCAACTGTGAATCCAGTTCTGGATTCGAACCTTGGCTCTACATATTTTTAAGCAGAGAACCGAAAATATCGTGAGTTTAAAGTAAAGATTTTCAACAATATTTGCAAATATTATATTTATTTCATTTTGAACTAGTCTATTTGAAAAAAAAAGGAACTAGTTCGGTTCATTTTTAGCTTTCTCTGTTTAAGGTTCGGTTCGTGGCTTATGAATAATACCAAGTCCGGGCTTGAATTGTTTTTGAACTAATTCTTTCAAAAAAAAAAAGGAAACTAGTTCGGTTCATGGTTTATAAATAATACTAAGTCCGGGCTTAAACCTTTTTGGCTCAAACCCGTTTTCTTAGTTCTAAAATAGCTTTAAATCAAATAACTTTCTTTTCTTTCACTTTTGAACCAGTTTCAATAATGAAAGAATCGAACCAAGAAAAAGATGAAAGTATAAGTTAAAATACTTTAAAACCCTTTCTGAACCGGACTTAAAACATGTTCCGAACCGTTGCTGAACCATTTGTAACTCTTTAAAGCAAATTGTTTGTAATATATTTTTGAAAAACATATATTAATGCTGTGTTTTGTTTTCCTTGACTGTTAGCTACCAGGAGAATGGTCAGCTGCCCGGCGTAATGGTGCCCATCCCACAGTATCCATTGTACTCGGCGACCATAACCGAATTGGGCATGTCCAGGGTGGACTATTTCCTGAACGAGGACAAAGGCTGGGGTCTTGATCGCAAGGAGCTGCAGCGCTCGTTCGATGAGGCGAAAAAGCATTGCAATCCGCGCGCTCTGGTTGTGATCAATCCGGGCAATCCCACCGGCCAGGTGCTGACACGTGAGAACATTGAGGAGATCATCAAGTTTGCGTACGATAACAAGCTGGTGATCCTGGCCGATGAGGTGTACCAGGCGAATGTCTACGACAAGAACTCCAAGTTCTTTTCGTTCAAGATGGTCATGAACGAGCTAGGCGAACCGCATCGCACCCAGGAGCTCATCAGCTTTCTGTCCGTCTCGAAGGGCTATCTCGGCGAATGCGGCATACGCGGCGGCTACATGGAGGTGGTCAACATGTGTCCCGAGGTCAAGGCCGTGCTGACCAAGTCAATTACGGCCCAACTGTGCAGCACCACCGCCGGCCAGGTGGCGATCAGTGCTCTCGTCAATCCACCGCAGCCCGGCGAGCCGTCCTATGAGCTGTTCGAGAAGGAGAAGTCCGCTGTGCTGGATGCGCTCAAGGAACGCGCCGAGCTGGTCTACAACACGCTCAGCAGCTTCGAGGGCTACACGGTGAATCCCGTGCAGGGCGCCATGTACGTCTTCCCCAAAATTGAGATACCGCCCAAGGCTGTGGAGGCGGCCAAGGCCAAGAATATGCAACCGGATGTCTTCTATGCGTTCGAGCTGCTCGAGACGACGGGTAATGTCAATTCCAATTGAATACAAATCGACAAATTGATATAACCATTTATCCAATTGTTCCCCAAGGCATTTGCATTGTGCCCGGCAGCGGATTCGGCCAATTGCCCGGCACCTATCATTTCCGCAGCACCATATTGCCGCAGACGGCTCTGCTGAAGGAGATGATGGAGAAGTTCCGTGTGTTCCATGCCGATTTTATGAAGAAGTACAAGTAGATGCCATCTGCCCCGCGCTCTTCAACCATCCAGCAACCAAATTGAGACGTGAAGCAGCTTTTGATTTTTTTTTTTTCCCAAAATTATAAAGTGTATTTAATAAAACATAAAAGTAGTGAACAACTTATTTATAATAGTTGAGCGAGTTCCTGTACTATCGCACGAGTTCAACCGTCTATTCGGATTATATACAACAAATATATATACATATACAAATATATATATATATATATATATATATGTGCCATATGTTTATGGTTTTGAAATAGAATTGAGGCATATTACCAAAATTGACAATAATGTTTGTTTGAGCAAAATAGTTACTTGTTGCTTGCTTTGTTGCCATCATTTGAGATTGTTATAAAAATGTATATATATATAATACATATGCATTCTACATTTGATGTTCCCACTAAATGTTATATATATTGTACTATTGTTATAGAAAAATTATGTATCCCAAATACAATTGGCATTCAGAATTTACAAATTGGCTTTTTGCGCCCAAAAGTGCGCAACGCGCATTGCAATTGCTTTTTTTTTTTTTTGGTTCTAAACAAGCACACTAGCAGTTACCCTGTAAAATGTCTATCTACTATATATAATCAGGCCTCACATATTTTACAATCTTTAATATCATCTCTATTTACTAATCGTTCATTCTGAGAAACTCGTAATATATAGTTCGAGAAATATAGATGTACCAAATATCAAAACTATTTTTGTTGGGCCTTAGACAGACTTCCCTTGCGGTACTAGAGTTTTCTAGGCTACATATAATATAGATATATATATATACTTGTTGTAATTACGTTATAGCTAGCACATCTTTATCTGAATCTTAATTCTTGAAAATAGTCCTAGAAATGGGTTTACAGACAGGGTATAGCAAATTTATGTATCTTCAAAATCGATAAATATCGCTTTGCAGTCGCAGTTTGTTTTCTGTTCTCAGCATAACTTCAAGATCGAAGATCAAACGAAACTATCGATCAATTACGTTTCTTCAAAATCGATAAATATCGCTTTGCAGCCGCAGTTTGTTTTTGTTAGCATAACTTCAAGATCGAAGATCAATCGAAATTATCGATTACTTACGTTTCTTCAAAATCGATAAATATCGCTTTGCAGTCGCAGTTTGTTTTTGTTCTCAGCATAACTTCAAGATCGAAGATCAAACGAAACTATCGATCAATTACGTTTCTTCAAAATCGATAAATATCGCTTTGCAGCCGCAGTTTGTTTTTGTTAGCATAACTTCAAGATCGAAGATCAATCGAAATTATCGATTACTTACGTTTCTTCAAAATCGATAAATATCGCTTTGCAGTCGCAGTTTGTTTTTGTTCTCAGCATAACTTCAAGATCGAAGATCAAACGAAACTATCGATCAATTACGTTTCTTCAAAATCGATAAATATCGCTTTGCAGCCGCAGTTTGTTTTTGTTCTCAGCATAACTTCAAGATCGAAGATCAATCGAAATTATCGATTACTTACGTTTCTTCAAAATCGATAAATATCGCTTTGCAGTCGCAGTTTGTTTTCTGTTCTCAGCATAACTTCAAGATCGAAGATCAAACGAAACTATCGATCACTTACGTTTCTTCAAAATCGATAAATATCGCTTTGCAGTCGCAGTTTGTTTTTGTTCTCAGCATAACTTCAAGATCGAAGATCAAACGAAACTATCGATCACTTACGTTTCTTCAAAATCGATAAATATCGCTTTGCAGCCGCAGTTTGTTTTTGTTCTCAGCATAACTTCAAGATCGAAGATCAAACGAAACTATCGATCACTTACGTTTCTTCAAAATCGATAAATATCGCTTTGCAGCCGCAGTTTGTTTTTGTCCCCAGTTCTCATATAGTTGCCATAGGAAGAATCGGTCGAATAATGCATTTTTTATGGAAAAGTTTTCTTCTTTTTTTTTCAAGATATTTTCAACAACTTCAGCAATTGCGAGCTTCGCTATTCTACACAGATATCTATCAGTTCGTCAGCTATATGTGTAAAGTGTATTTAGTTTTCGATGTGTTCCAGACGAGAAGTTAAATTAGCGAAAACCATTCAAAATTATTGCTGTCCATTTCAGGACTCCACAGTCCACACAACCAGGCCTCCTTGTCTTTATATATAAATGATTGATTCAAACGCTTTACGCATTGTATTTCATAGTTTTTATTATGTTCACCTTAAATTGTCATATTTTTTTTTTTACAATTTGTGTCGATAGATTACGAGCAAAAAAAAATACAGGTGAAAAAAAAAAGTATAGAAACATTCACAAAATACTCGTACCTTCCGCTCCGTCTAGTCAATCCGATTGCAGGCTGTTGTTGTTGTTGTTGCTGTTGTGTGTGTGGTGTGTGTGTGTGTGTGTGTGTTGTGTGTGTTGTTGTTGTTTTCTATAAGTTTCTCTCTCTTTAATCTCTATGCACTTACATCTAGATACGCAGCAACAAACTCTGCTTAAACTCGCGGCTGCCTTCAAATAAATATGTTGTTGCGGCTTGGTTCGAAATGTTTCATAATTATAATTAAATTTGTATTTTTTTTTTAATTTTGCTTCTTTTTTTTTTTTTGTTCTTTTACTTATTTTTTTTTATTTGGTTTTTCTTGTTTGTTTGTGAGGAGCTGATTTTGTCGTCCGAAATTCACAATTGTACACACACATATATATATATATATATATATATATATATACATATATATATACATAATCCGAAAAAAAAACTGGCTGTAATAGGAATTTTTATTATTTTTGTTTTATGGCCACACTCGCGGCGCCTTTACACATGTACTAGTTGTGTGTGAGTGTGTGTTTGTGTGTGTGCGCGTGTGTGTGAAGCTGTGTCTGTCTGTATTTGTGTCTGTGCGGGTGGTTATGTGAAGAACTGTCTTATGAGCTGCTGCGCTGATTGCAGCTCCACCTAGTGGCGATCCCTCGAGTCCGAGCGGCTGCGTCGATCCCGTGAGAAACTGCGACTGCGGGTCCTTGAACGTCTCGGGGAGCGTGACCTGTAATTAGATGGTGTTTTGGTGGTTGGGTGGGGCGGGTGATTGGTTTATGTTTATTTAAAGCATTAGGCAGACAGAGCAGAACGAGTGAGTCAGACACACACACACAGAGAGCGAGACAGTGAGAGAGAGAGAGCGAAAAAGAGAGAAGAGAGAGAGAGAGAGAGAAAAAAAAAATACAAATTAAATAGATTTTTAACACTTGCGTTTTGACACAAATTATTATCATTATTTTTTGTTTTTTTTTTTTTTTTTATATATTAACAATGCTGAAAAACTGTGCCTCCATTTCAGTTTTGTGTTATTCTATGGAGGAGCTGAGGGGAGTTTTGGTGGTTGATTGGTCGGTGGTGCTGTCACAATTTGTTGTGGCTGTGGCTGTGGCGCTGCGTTGAGCTGACCTGAGCTGAGCTGAACCCGTTGTTGGGCTACTTGGCAGGGAATCTTAGCTATTCCTTGGGCTATATCCCAAAAAACATACATAAACACAGTAGTAGCTTGTGGTGGTGGTGGTTGGTGGTTGGTTCTTGGTGGTTGGTGGCTTTTTGATGAGCGGAGCAGACTGAGAAGACTGTTGTTCTGGCTGTTTGTTGTTATTGTAGTTGTTGTTATTGGTGAACTAAAAGTAGCTGTTGTTCTTGTTGTGGTGATGGTGGGTTTGTTGTTCTTGTATTGTGGTGTGGTGTGGTAGTTTGTGGTGTGTGTGTGTGTGTTGATGCTAATACTGGTTTTCAACACATTGCTTGAAGCTGCGCTGCCCATACGCACACACATGTACAGACACACAGACGCGCACGCTCACAAGCACACACACACACAGACGTGAAGAGAGCGCGGCTCAAAACGCAGCAGCTGAAGAGAGGGCTGATGAGCTGAAGAGAGGGCTGAAGAGCTGAAGAGTGAGGAGTTTGCGATCCTCCGCAGTTGTTGTTGCTGCTGTTGCTGCTGCTGCCTCTGCTGCTTCCGCGTGTTCTGTGTGTGCGGTACTTTTTTATCTTTTCAATCTAACTGCTGTTGTTCTTGTTCTTGTTGTTGTAATAAAGCAGACAATTAGCGGGTGAGTGTGTAGAGGAACAACAACAAAAAAAAATGCATGTTAAGTGAACGATAACGATAACAAAAAAAAAAAAAAAACCAAGAAAGTTCTGTTAGCTTCGGCTTGCCGAAGATTAAATACCCTTGCAGGCATGCGGCAGATGGCATATATAATAAAAAACTACAGTGATCGCTGCTCAACTAGAAATCGAGACACGTTATTTTATATAAAAAAAAAAAAACAACAAATTGTTTGCAACATATTAAATTTAGATTTAGACACTTGCCAGCTAACAAATGTATATTTAGGTATTTGTTATTATCAATTTTATGTGCGAGCGTTTACTGTACTTTGTATTGAACCAGGACCAAGACAACAACTCTGCGACTTGACTATATATAGCAATATATGGTAGTCCGATGCAACTCTGCCAAGTGACCAATTGTATTTATGATTCATCTGAACTGAACTACATTGCATTATTCTGCAGTTGCGATAGATAGATGATATATAGTGATACGATGATTCAGTCAATCTGCAATATATGTATGTATCTGCTACTTTTGGCAAAAAGAAGGTTCATCGAGATAGCTTCGCTGGGAGAGGAGTTGGCTTAGGATACAGCTAGAAGCACGGAGGAATATGGGTTCGATCTGATCGTATGTATCTCTATCTATTGTGACCTGCTGCAAGGGTATTACGAAAATGGCAAAACGATAACAAAAGAACAAAATAGGAAAAATATACAAAAATATAAATAAAACTTGCGTTATTTCTTTTTTCTTTTTTTTTTTTTTAGCTACAGCTAAAAGAAAAAATGGGAACAATTTTACATACGCTTTGCTTATCTTTTGCTTTTCTTTTTTTTTGTGGCAGTTGCTTTGCGTAATAATCGGAGGTTGTGGTTGGTTGTTGTTGTTGTTGGTGGTGATAATTGGTGGTTGTTGTTGTTGTTGTAGTAGTTGTTGTTGTTGTTGGTGGTACGCTTGCGGTTGCAGGAGTTGTTGCAGTTGAAGCTGAAGTTGTTTAGGTGAATAGTGAAGAAGCGCAGCGCAGGCTAAATTTGAAGATTCATAAACATTTTTGATGGAGATGCTCGACGCAGGGTGTGGGGGGATGGGGTGGCCAACCCGGGCATGTTGTTGTGGAAGGGGTGCAAGAACTGAGATGAGCCTAGGAGCTAGAGCAACAACAAAAGAGATGGTTAAAAACAGGGACCCCAATGCATGTTGCATGCTACATGTTGCATGTTGTTGAAGTAGCTGTTGTTGTTGTTGTTGCTGTTGTTTCTTGGTGATTGTTGTTGTTGAAGTTCTTGCTTGACTGTTCTTGGCTGACTGGCTGATTGGCTGCTTGGCTGTTGGTCGTTGTCGGTGGCAGGCTGGCTTATAGATGACATAAGATGAGGTACTTTTTGTTTTTGGGGACAGAAGCAGCTGTGGTGTGGAGGCACGACCGAGGCTGAGAGGCGTTGCAGAAGACGCGTCTAGGACTGCAAGTTGAAGTTGTCTACAGTTGTTGTGGCTGTTGCAAAGCGTTGATCGATTGACTGGTTGATTGACTGGTTGGTTGGTTGGTTGGTTGGTTGATTGATTGATTGATTGATTGATTGACTGGTTGGTTGGTTGTTGGTGTAATTGGAGTTAGATTTGATTGCTGCTGGGTCAGTAGTTGCACTTGCTTGTTGCTGTTGTTGTTGTTGTTGGTGGTGTTGTTGATAAGTGTTGTTAATAAATGAAAGAGCAAATGGTCGTTGTTGTTGTTGATGTTGTTGTTGTTGTTGGTACGATACGAGATGAAGTATGAAGATTGTTGTTGCTGTTGGTGAAGTTGCGACGACAGCTGCAGTCAATTAATTGATTGACCGACTGATTGACTGCTCTCACGGTGACACGAGGCACTTGCAGATATTTGTGTGTGTGTGTGTGTGTGTGTGTTTGGTATGAGCATGAGTTAGAGTGAGGGAATGTTGTATTGTGTTGCAGTTGCAGTTGTTGCTGATGCAGATTGTAGCTGCTGCTGCTGCAGTTGGCTGCAGCTGATGAATGGTGATTGGATTGCCCCTTGGCTGATAAATAGATGCGTACGTTAAGTACATAATGTTGTTGAGAACTTGCGCAGAGGAACTTGTGTTGTTTTCGTTGTGATGTGTTGCTGTTGCTGTCGCTATTGTTGTTGTTGTTGTTGTTGTTGTTATTGCAGTCAGCGGAATATATCGTATTTGTTGAAATCGACAATTATCATAAAGCTGCACAATTTGGTTGGGCGTGTTGTTGTTGTTGTTGGTGTTGGTGAAATGTGTGTAAGAGGAGGAGCAGGAGCTGTTGTTCTTGTTGTTGTTGTTGTAGTTATGAGACGTGAAGTTGTTCTTGTTGTTGTTGTTGTAGTAGTTGTACTTGTTGAAGGAAGAGGAGGAGTAGTAGAAGTTCTAGTAGTAGTAGTAGTAGCTGTTGTTGTTGTTGTTCTTGTTGTGCTTGTAGTAGAAGTAGGCTTTATCCTGCAAAATGATTGTGAAACCACATTAAAACTGAGCCCCAATCCTCGATGATTTTTGTTTCTATTTTTATAATTTTTTTTTCTTTTTACTAAACACAACAAATTTGTACAACGGCCAGGCCGCAATTTCGAGTAACAAGCGGGCAAACGGGTCGGGGAGGGGGAAAATCTTCTGCTGCGGGGTGTGTTGGCGAAACAAATGAAGTACGTAAAGAATAAACAACAAAAACAAAAAAAAAAAAAAAAAAAAAACAAAAAAAAATAGAACGCATCCATTTTGAATCTGAGCGTCCAACCCTTGTTTATCGATTAACGATACTCGGACTTGTGAGATTCTTTTTTTTTTTTGTGCACACAATTGATGCGCACGCTACTGTAAATGTGTGTATGTGTATGTGTGCGCTGTGCTCACTTTTACAACCGGTACTGCAATATTTCTTGTATGTATACGCACATTGGCGGGCCCGTTTCATATACATATATTTTTTTTTGCTTGCCCCAAATCGATTTTTCATACTTTTTTTTTGTTTTTGGCCAGCTCATATGCAATGCACAACGTTTTCGATGCCACATATGCACACACATATATTTGTACATACATATATACAGAATGGCTTATACATATGCGAAAAAAATTTGGTGATGCACGGACAGTGCAAAGGGGGAAGATCGGAGTGGTACTCACCTATAACGTCCGCCAGCATCGCCAGCGCGAGCAGCTGCACCGCCGCCGCCACCGCTACCGCTGCGGCCACCACGACGGCCACCTCCGCCGCCACCGCCGCCGCCACCACCGCGTCCTTCGCGCGAACGGCCAGAGGACATTTCGACGCGTATGCGTGTGCCACAGCAGCGTGTGCCGTCAAGACCGCGTGTCGCATCCTCAGCATCGCGACGATCCTCGAACTCGACGAAAGCAAAGCCAGGCGGATTGCGGGCGACCCACACGTTGCGCAGAGGTCCGTATTTGCTGAACGCGTTCTCAATCTCATGTTTGGAGGCCGAGGAGCCCAGATTGCCCACGTAAACTTTGCAGGCCAAATCCCATTCACGATAGCGGGGCATGGTGTGTTTATATATATATATATATATGTATGTATGGCTATATGTATATATATATATATATATATGTGTATATAAATATATACGTAGAAAGCGTTTGCTAACTTTAACTAAAGTTTTTTTTCTTTAGCCAAGTATTAATTGCGTCTCTAGGTATACACAATTTTTTTTCGCTGGCAGCAGGCAGACACAACCACGCTTACGTAGAGAAAAATTAATTTGTGATTGTGGGCTAAAAACAAGATGGCAGCCAATTATCGATGTGCATTCCAGCCAAATCGATAACATTGACTTATCGCTGATAGCAGCCCTGGTATTTTGACAGCACAGCTGAGCTCTACTATTATTTAATCGCACAGCGTTTCGTTGTATTTCACAAAAACTTCAATAAAACAACACAGTACAAAATGGCTAAAAGCCCCGAAACCGTTTCTCTGGACCAACTGGACAAGGATCAAATGAAAACGGTAAATAACGCGGCGCATTTGATTGATAAATCCACTGCAAATGTGATGCAATGCGCAATCGAATGTGCCGCCCGAATGTGATTATTGCTGGCAATCAAACTAAACAACGTGCATATAGTTTTCAGATTTCCTAATGTCCTACAACAAACTTTCCGAAATGTGCTTTACGGACTGTGTACGCGATTTCACATCACGCGATGTCAAAGACTCTGAGGTAAGCGGCAAACCCCAAATTGAACTCTGGCTAAAGGATATATCATATTGGTATTTCTTGATTTGCAGGAGAAATGCTCGCTGAATTGCATGGAAAAGTACCTGAAGATGAACCAGCGTGTATCGCAGCGCTTCCAGGAATTCCAAATGATTGCCAACGAGAATGCTTTAGCCATGGCCCAGAAGACCAACAAGCTGTAGGGCACACAGTTCGAGTTACTAAGTAGTTTAGTTAACAATACAAATTCACACCGATAGCGAAGCTGAGCTAAAAAAATGCATTTTTGTTGCATTTGTATGGGTCCTTATCTAGCAATTAAATAAATACCAAAATAAAAGCAATGTAAATGATAGTTACGGTTGTTAGTCGTATACATAATGTACTTATTTATTGCTGCTGTCCTGGTTTGATGTCAAAGGCAGTTCAAGGATACAGTTCCGGGCTCAAATCTCAGATGGATCTGTGCACCTGATGCCATAGTCAGTGCTATTTCAAAGTTGGCCTGATGCTTTACTCGTGTGCATGCTTGCTCTATCTCCCTCTCACTCTCTGTGTCTTCCTCTTTCATTAACTTTAGCATCTGCTTCTGTTTCGTGCACATGTTCTTAAACGTTTGTCAGGCCGAGAAAAACAACTATTCACTTTGATGAGATTTATAAAGATAACTAGAGATCTCTTATTTTATTAATTTATGAAGTTGTTGACGACGGACACATATGTGTTCCTTATGATAATTGCAAGTTACAAAAAAAAAAGAAGGGGGACAAATGTAGTTCCGTTGTGCCACACGGCAACGAAGGGAGAAGGAGGTGGGAGTGATTTAGCAGTTCAGCCTCATAAATAGTATTTTTAGAATTGGGCGCCGCGCAGTTGCTTATGTGCTAATGTCTTAAACTACGTTTAAGTAACGCTGACAGGGGCTGTAATTATACGTTAACGAACTCGACATGATATCTAGCTATACACACTCACACGCACACACACACACACACTAGCCAGTTGTCGATGCAAGGACCTCGGTGATCGATTACATTATTACATATGCTATAGAAGCCATCGCCTGCGGCTTGCTATTCAATACTTAGGGCTACACACGCTTTATTGGCCTGGAGCTGCAGGTACGCTCGTGTGTTCAGTGGCTGGTGCCGCCCGCCTCCGATGGGAAACCCTCCGCCTCATTGATCAGTGCATATTCGAGAATGACGCGTCCCTCTTTGTATCTGGAAAGGCAACAATATTGTGGGTGAGCGAGTTAGCCCTATATACGAATGACAAGAGAACTATTTATACTTTTGCGTCTCCTCGGTGGCAAACTCATACATCCAGCCGAGCTTGGCGCCACAGTTCTTGCACATGACATCGCGCACCATATGACGGCCCGTGAGCATCACGCGCTCCTGAATGGCGCTGAACGTCAAGTTGACCACGCGCTTAAACAGATAGGCGCGTCCTGCGGATAATACATATATATATTACAATCAACAAACAAGCTGAAACAATAAATCGTGTATACTCTTTGCTTACCCGTGGCGCCAGTGAAGCGTGTGCTGATTAATTGGCTGCGATTGGTCAAATTGGTGTGGCATTGGGCGCAGTTGAACAGCTTGAGGCCGCCAAGGTGCTCCAGAAAGATGCGGCCCATAGTTGTGCGTGTACTTAATTCTTTTGAGTTTTTATCAGAGCACTTCTATTGTCCCTGCCTGAGAGTTTCCGCTTCCCTTTGCGTTCGTTTACCTGCCTTTAATTGCAGTGTTTGCGTGTGTTTGTATATATGTGTGTGTGTGTGTGTGTGTGTTTGTGCGTGCGTTTCTTTGTTTGCTGATGCTGAGAATGTTGAGAAATTGTTGTCACGAAAGTGTTATTAATAACAGTACGCAACGAGCTTGCGTATACTTTTGCGCAGCGCTGCTTATCTGCAGTGTCTTTTTGTTTTTAGGCAAAAAAGAAAAACAAACTTACAGCTGTTTGGAAACTCAACCAGTTGCAAAAATGTACAACAATACAATAAATATGCCACACAGAGCACAAGAAACTGTCGCTGACTTTGAATTAGAAGACAACTTGCCAATTACGACGCCTGTGACAACAACAAAAAAAATAAAGAAAATAGCACAGCAATAACAATGCAACGCTTTCTAGGGCTGTCGCACAAGTATCGATACTGTGCTGTTATCGATATTGTATTATTTGCGACTTTTCATAAGCATTGCTGTGCTTTTCGGTTAAACACAAGTTGCAGCACATTAAATTGATCGTTTGTTATTTTAGTTATATGCTAGTCAACTTGTAGCTGTTAGCAAATGATTTAGTTGCACCAATGATAAGCAATCGAGTAGTTAAAGTACTCGATATCGGTTCAAATGCTGACGCCCTGGTCAACAGCTGTTCACTACACGTGATTGTGCAATTGTTGTTGCTGCGATCGCCGCCCACCTAACGCTGCGTGGAGAAATCTATCCGGCAGCGTTTGGCGTTTTTCAAATATTTGGAATAATTTCGATTGGAGTTCAGTATCATGTGTTTTAAAATTCAAATATAATAAACTTTCCTGGCCACCACAAAATGGAATCCGAAGACTAAGAGCGCCTGAGGAGACCATGCTAAATTTCATTTCAATCGCTTAGCTAGTGCGAATCGGTATTTATCACAACGACAAGAACCGAAAACATCAGCAAAAGATGTACCTCCTGCGACGAAAACTACGAATCCTGCTCTCTCGGGGCAGCTACAGCATATTCCGGCATGCGGCGACGGGAGCTGGAGGCGGCGCCGGCGCCGGCGCGGGCGCGGGTGTCAGATCTGGAACACTGCAGAAAATGCGCGAATGGCACAGCAGCGCGTTTAGTAATAAATTTCTACTATTTACCAACGTTGGCATTTCGCTAACGCTCAGCTCGGTGGGCGACATCCTCGAACAGCAGCTGGAATTGTACAATAACGAGATCGAGACATACAGCAGCACACGCACCCGGCACATGGCGACGAGCGGCGTGGCCGTTGGCATCATATGCCATTATTGGTATCAGATGCTGGACAAGTATCTGCCCGGTCGCAGCATGCGTGTGGTAGCCAAAAAGATTGTTCTCGATCAATTGATCTGTTCGCCGCTCTACATATCCGCCTTCTTTGTGACGCTGGGCATACTGGAGAGAAAGGACGCGCACGAGGTGTGGGAGGAGATCAAGGAAAAGGCCTGGAAGCTCTATGCAGCCGAATGGACCGTCTGGCCGGTGGCGCAGTTCGTCAACTTCTACTGGATACCCACGCACTATCGCATCTTCTACGATAATGTGATCAGTCTCGGCTACGATGTGTTCACGTCGAAGGTGAAGCATTCACCCTCACATCTGCCCATGACCACCGGCACATCATCGACCATGAAGAAGCTGACAATGCAACAGGCCTAACTTATTTATACAAAGCCTTTTCCTTTTCATTTAGTTTATTTAATATACACCCAAACATCTTGTAAATACTGTATGCAATTTTTTGCAATGAGCTTTAACAGCGCGATAAATGTACCTTGACGCTAGCCGCGCTGCGGCTGCTCTCTCAATAATAAAAAAAATGGGCCAAAATGCGGCGACAATCGATCAAACCAACAAAACTGGTCTCCATGCCAACTAGATCATTGGCCATCATTGAGATGTGCTCCGCTGTGCTGTGTTGTCTGATGCAATTCGATTGCGGCTGCCAGTCACTTGTCTGGCAACAGTTGCAACCGGTTCCGACCAACACTTGCCCGCGAGTCGGTGAAGGATTTTTCGAGCACAACGACCGCTGCCCAAAATTGGTCTTTGGCAATAAGTCTCGTTTGTCAGCTGCGCCAAGAAAGTAACTTTTGGCATCTCTTGGCCACGATACGCTCGAGCGTTCCACTTACCAGCTGGAACGGAAACATGTCGCAGCCACACAGATTTGGCTATGTAAATGACAATGATGCGAATGACGCACGCTTTCAACTGTTTTTGTTTTTGTTTTTTTTCTCTCGCTGATAAGATTCTGATTGGGATGTGCCGGCAGGCAGCAACACGCCATGCCACGCCTCGCATTTGATAAGCGCCCCTCGGTTGCCAGCTACGAAAGCAACAAGAATTGACTTAAAATTTTAGCCGCAGTTAAATATAAATCAGAGGAACCCATCCAAAAGCCGATAAGGCGCATTCACAGATAAGGCACTGTCACGTAAATTTAATGTACCTTCATCCAAGTGTTATATATATAGATACATACATAAATTTGATAGTCATATATACTATGCGGACAGGCATATCCATTAATGAAATGCCTATCTCAAGCTGTGGGGGGCATGACGAACGGAATCTTATCGCAGCCGTTTGCAATTCGCAACTTGTGCTTCACATTGATAATGAAATTGGTTTGTAAAACAAATCAACGCCAAGAAATATGAACAATAATAATAATGACAATAATAATAATAATAATAATAGCTGCAGTATTTAATGAAACGTTCATATTTATATTGACAACGAGCTTGATAATGCACAGATAATCAAACGGTCGCAATTCCCGGTGCCCCGCCTAGGGCCTTTGGGTAGACCCAGCAACAGGTGATCCAGTCACAGCAAAGATTTCGAATTTGAATATATGTACATATGTGTTGTATATATATATATATATATATATATATATATAGTTCGCATTTCAATTCTTGCTCCATGCCAATCCCAACGCGGGCTTGGCGATTGTAAACTGGTTTTCGTAAGATTAATTTCCTTTTCTTGTGTTATTTTCGGGGCAAATTGGCAAGAGGAAGAAAACACGATATGAGTTAGCAACCGAAACGTGATTGCTAAAAAAAAACAACAACCAGGCCTCCAAATGAACGAAAGCTCATTAAATATTCGAATTCAAATACGAACCGTCGAAACGTCAAGTTTCGATTGGCAAAAAAAACTGTCATTTTGCAATTGTTATCGATAACTAATCAATTTTAGCCAATCGAACGCCCTTATTAGCCGAACGCTTCCTGCGCTAATGTCTAAAAGTACGTATTATCAGTTGATAATTATTTATTAATAACACTTTCTTTACGTATTACGTATTATCGATATTGGCTTTGGGGGTGTATCGAATTTGATTTGGGCCAACCGCATGTTTGCGTAAAAAGTTCGAGAACATGCATATGTACATATGTATATATTCAGCCACAAGGTTGTTGCCAATGCTGTAATTCTAACCTAAAAACAACAACAGAAACAAAATTCCAACTTGTTTTCGAATTTACTGCAAATGACGTGCGGTTTATTGTTGGCGTCGCCATTGACCGATCGCACAACAGCATAAAAACACGTAAATAAAAGTGGGGTAAATGCGCTTATTTACAAGATGCTGACAACAAAATGTACCTCCCCCCACCCCACCGTTATGCGACATGCGGGCGGGCGGATGGCGCGCTCACGAAGAACGCACGCGGATTGGCCAATTTTCTGGGCTCGTCTGTTGTGCCTCTCAGCGATAATAGCAAAAATCATACACAAATATATCGCGAAGCAAATAAAGAAAGCGTCTTTGCAAAGAGCGCAGATCGTATAGCAATTGCGGCGGCCGCATTCAAAGAGCGCGACACACGCGAACCAGTTTTGTAAGGAATTGCCAGTATGGTCGCGAAAGAGAACAATTTACAGAAGCGCACAGATATCGATGCATACATACATACATACATGCATGCATATGTGTGTAGATAGCAGCATTTAAATTGGACACTTGTACGTTTGTATGTATGTACTGTTGTCTGTTTGTGTGAATATTTGACTTGTTGGGTGAGCAGATTATTGCGGTTTTTTTGTTTTTTGTTTTTTTTTTAAGGTTTTTTATGCCACGCGCAATTTAATATGAAACAAAGCAAACCAGCTCAAAATTTGCCTAAAGCTCAACTTCAAAATACCTGTACCTGGTATCGATTACTTTATGCATTAGCCGTGTAGCGATAACAGTGTATATTGATGCCTTTTAAAATATGCAAATCATGTGGGCGGTTATTATGCAGCTTTTATTAAAATAAACAAGGGTGATTAATAAAACGGTTGTTGAGCTTAAGCAGGGCTACCATTTAAAAGTTAATTAAAGAAAGTTAAATGTGAAGCCTAGCTATATAAATTGGTATCAACTGGTATAAAACACCTGCTCTGCACTACGCCCATACCCTATACCCTATAATGGATGGGTCGTGTTGTATATATGTTAAGTAAAATGTTGTCTTAACATAAACGGCCGCTGTTACCCTATATTGGATATATGCAAAGTAAAATGTTGTCTTAATATAAACGGCCGCTGTTACCCTATATTGGATGGGTCGTTGTGTTGTATATACATATGTAAAGTAAATGTTGTCTTAACATAAATGGCCGCTGTTACCCTATATTGGATATATGCAAAGTAAAATGTTGTCTTAACATAAACGGCCGCTGTTACCATCGCAAGGCACACGTGTCGTTGAGTTTCTCAAGCGTCGTTGAGTTTCTCAAATAAGCGATTGACTGGCCGATCTTGACTTATATAATGTCTGCATATATATGTATATTGTTGATGCTCAACATTTTTGCTTTGCATCTATCTCTGCACGTGATTTAAACGCGAGCAAGTCCATAAAGTTGACAATTTAAAGATCATAAAATCTTTTAGGGTAGACAATAAAAACCGGTTGTTCAGTTGAATTATTTTTGGCAAAAAGACGGCGAGACCTGCATCAGCTTTATCAGTTCCAGCTACCCCCCCCCCCCCCCCCTCACCCCCACCCCCACCCCCCCTCCCACACATCGTGGCGGGGTTAATAAATTGTTGTTGGCATTAGCCTTGAAAGCATTGCAGAATTTCGTAAAAACAAAAGCAAAAGCCAAAAATATCAGCGCATAGTTTTTTTGGGAATGCGAAAATATCAATTAGAGAGATAGTCGGGACAGCTGGAGAGAGCTCTTGTCTAGTTATCTATTTTTGAATGCCAAAGCCAAAGCTCGGCAGTTAACATGAAAAGCACAGCACGGGCCTGCTCGACCTTGGAAAACAGCCCAGCATGGAAAATCATCTCAAGAAAATACAAAAAAAAAAAAATAAAAAAAAATACGCAGCACACGTAAGCAAATAAATCAAGAAGCGCCCACGAGTTCTGGCAATCGTTAAAAAGCCAGACACTTGTACATATATATAAATATATATATATATATATACATATTAAGCATATAGGAAAGCTTTCTGTGGATCCCAAATGGAGGCTAAAAAGTGCACCGCAAAAAGGGAATACCATATTCAATTGACTAACTCAAAGCATCAGCTGCTTCTGATTCTGAGAGGATTCAAATGCTATATCTTTGGGGCTCTTCATCAGAACAGACTTGAAGCAAGGCTTTTTGTCGTATATTTTCGGTATTTGTTTGAGACAATTTCATTTTTCATTAAATTCTGCCCGTTCTACTGAAAAATTGCATTGTTGTGCATATTGTCAACAAGAAATTGCGGGCTAAACTAGATATCTAATCCTATATAGGCCTAATATAATTGGAGTCCTCCAGTGTCTCTCTGAGAAAAAAGATATAATACATATTAGGCTTTCCTTTAAGCTTGAATCATTTTAAATAAAATTGAAACTAGAACTTGAAGCTTTGTTTCTTAAGCAAAGTTGCATCTATAATTCTTTATAATATATATATCTTTAATCGATTTCTGGTATTTAAATAGTTTTGAGCTGTGGCGCATTTGAATTCCATTAGCGTCTTCATGTCAAATGCAAATAATTGAATTGTTCAGTTAATTCAGAGATATTCGTCTGGCGGCATCAATCAAATGACTTGCAAGAGCGCTTATCGCCGCAGGAGATACTGGGCCGAGCTGTTGAATGATCTGGCAACATTATGGTCGCGTTGTCATTGTCGGGCGCTGATAAAACCAACAAACTGATCGCGATCATGTGCCCTGTGTGTCAGCCGAAAGTTGTTTGCTTTGCACTATTTCTCTATGCCCTGCACACAGTTAAGCACAGGGCATTCCGGTTGTGACCAACGGCATGTAACTGTCAACAGGGTGGCAACTCTAATGCCGTTAAGTATATTCTCCCGTTAGGCATTAAATGATCTGGCAACTTGGTTCTTGAATTCGAAGCCTTGGCTTGGAGCTACTCTGAGTCCTCAGGGAATGCTTCGCAAGTTAACAGAGCTTTGGTAAGTAGATTATATATTCCTTTTCCATACTTAATAAGGGGTGAAGTGAAGAAGAAGCACAGGTACAGGGTATGCAGCACACAGACACGGAGAGTGTACAGAATGACAAGTATTCGCAGGGTAACTGCTAGTCGTGCATGCTTGTATCTTGTTGTTGTTGCTCCTGCCAGTTATCCAAGGTATCTTTAACCGTGCCACGCTTTATCTGCATTTGATGAACGACCACAGCAAATTTGTTTTTGCTTTTGTTTTGGTTTGCCTAGGCCCGGAAACTTCTAAGTATCGTGGAGTGTCGTGTTGCCACATTTTTATTATGTATACAGTTCGGTTTTTTGGCTAAAGGGGTGGAGGGGGGGGGGGGCGTCTTTAATAAATAAGTGCTAAAAGAACGCGCAAACAAATGTGGCTAAAGATTCTCAAGTAAACACACACGGGCACACACATACATGTGCGTAAATAACTATGTGTGTGTGTGTGTTGGGGGTGTGTGTGTGTGTGTGTTGGGGGTGTGTGCTGGCTGCGTTCTTTTCTGTTATCTGTTTTCTTTTTCATATTCTATTTATCTGTTATTTTTTTTGCTCTGACGCAAATTCTGCAGAAATGCCAAAAAGAAAAAATGAAGACAAACAACAGCAAAAAACGAAAGAAAGCAAAAGTTCTGTGGATTGTACAGATTCATAGTATTACGTATATATATATGTATATACTTATATGCAAATATATATATTATAGTTAGGAAGTTAACTGAATTGCCTGTAAAGCAACGTGTTCATAACCTCAACATGACAATATTAACAGTTAATTATTTGCTAACATTGTTATGTTGTTAACAGCTACAGTTACACTCATTAACAGTTAATTATCTGTTAATGTTAACCTCAGCCATGTTGAAGTTATGAACACGAAGCCTTACAGGCAGTTAATTAACATGCAAATTTTAAGAGTTTGTCTATATAATTTAATATTATTGGAAACACATTTAGGATAATTTCTTAAGCTTTTGTGTAGAGCTCTGAACAGAAGATCAAACAGATTTCAAGATTGTCCAAAAACTGTTAGAAAATTCTTAAATGAATATTCGCAAATATTTTTGAAGAAGTTGTAGAAAAAATGTTCCACACTTGCGAATCGAATTTCCAAGAAGCCCATCTTTGCATGACCCTACCTGACATCTTTCTTTTATATATAATACTTAATCTTTTCTTCAGAAAATATTCTACAAATCTTTCACATACATATATTTAAGCTTGAAAAACATATATGTATATGTATATGTATATGTATATGTATATGTATATGTATATGTATATGTATATGTATATGTATATACCTTGATTGCGTTGCCGGAGACCCCTTTAACCCGCATCGAAATGGATTTGCATTGCGGCGACAGAGAGAGTACAGCCCGACGAGACATATAGACACGATGTCAGCCCAATATCGTGCTACTTAGCCGGGAGTATAGGTAAGTGCGTTCCGAGTATTACGCTTCATTCAGTATGCTATTCCGTTGTAAATTTGTATGGATCGACGTTTGCTTACGTCATTGGGCAGAACTAGATTCAATTAAAGGTTTAGTATCTGGCGGATGTGCTAGCTAGCAGATAGTTCAGATAGTTATGTTAGATAGTGGAAAACAACAATATGATAAATTCTCTTCAATTCCTACAAAAATATTTACCGTGAGTATAACAATAACACTTGCAGCTGCAATGGGGGTAGGTGTGGCGTTTGGGGCTTGGCGGGCTTGGGACTTGGGGTTGGGGCTGGGTCTTGGGTCTGGGGTTGGGGTTGGGGTTGGGGTTGGGATGTACTTGCTTGACAGCGCGATGACGCGCTTCGGTTATCAAGGTGAGAGCTGGCAAAACAAAATGCTTGTAAGTGTGAGCAGCAAAGGCAAAATAACAAACAACAACAGCAACAACAAGAAGAAGAAGAAGGGGAAGAAGAACAACAACAGCAAGTGCTCAGATTGCGCATACGACGCGTGTGCTGCGCAAAAATCAAAACAAAATAAATGTGAGTCAAAGAAAAACTACTAATAATAAAAAAAAGTGGGCCCGTTTGCTGGCGAACGCGCCTCCAAAAGCATACACACACCCACACCCACACACACACACACACCCACACACACACAGCAAGTTGTTGTTGTTGTTTTTCTCAGTTGGGCATCAGCTTTGCATTTCGCTGTCACAGCGTTTGCTGCACGCGCCTCCGATTGTGTCACTTGATTTGCCACTCAATACACACATACACACACACACACACACACACGCACACACACACACGCACACACACAGCTATAGATAGACAGCCACGAATTACTTTTGTATACGACAGTCATTCATCAACTTGTTTTTGCCTTATGACAAACAAGTGCGGCAACAACAACAACTGTAACGGCAGCAACAAGTGCCACATGCTGACAACAATAACAGACCATCATATATACCCTATACATAACGCATGCATTTGTTAACAATATCTTTATAGCTCATAAAAGATCAAAACAATAAACAGCTAAACAAAAAAAAGATTTACAAATTGGTTGTCAGACACGCAGAAGTTGTCTTGGTTCGAACCAATTACTTTTCTTTTTGATACTAGCCGTTAGGCAGCCGGTTCGAACCTTTGGGTTATGCACAGTTTCAAATGAAATAAGTTAGTTTATTAGTTTTATTATAAATATATATAAACAAACCGAACCTGAAGCCCAGTTAACTGTATCGAATCTAAAAGAAAAGTAATTGGTTCAAACCAGTTGTAAAATGTTATTAATGTAAATCGTCAAAAAAAGGGAAATTCTGGACTTAACTCTTTTCGGTTCACTTAATGTTAAAAATGATGTCAGTGCCCCAAGAAAATTGGTCGATGGTTCGAACCGATTTTCTGTTCAGTTCGTAAACCTGGCTTTTAACATAAACAAAAAAAAAAAACAGATACTGGTTCATAGAGAATTCAATTTGGTTATTTATGCTTACCCGAGGGATAACATTTGATATTTTTTATAATTTACTGAAACTGGCGTGCAGGGTATTTGCTGGTCGTGCATTTGTTTTAACCTGTTTTCCAAGTGCATATTTCTTTTAATGCTCTTGATTATTCTGTTTACTTACATATTTTTAATTTAATTGAATTGAAACGCCCGCTGGCAACAGTTCATAGAATCTAGATGATAATGTCTGAAAATAGTTATAGTAGTTTTTTTTTTAACATTACAAAAATTGAATATAAAAATAGTTTATAATTATACCAATAAAAGCAGGCAGAACACCTGTGCACTCTGAGCCTGAATGATAATGCTACCAAGCATTTGTTTTTGTCCAATCGACAAAAGAAATAATTAAAAATCAAATATATTTAAAAATATATAATAAATATTCAATTTAAAACTTACGTAAAGCATTTGTATAGAAAGCCGTGCACTCTATCTTTTTCAACTTTCACCTTGTGTCCTATTCGCAATCTGTTTACTGGCAGCACGGGTTGATCTTCACAGGGGGGAGGGGGTGGGGGGTGGTGGTAATATATAATAATAATAAAAAATATAGCATATAAGATGCTTAAATAAGTGATATATATGTGAATATATCCCTGTACTGATATTTCTTTACCATGAGAAAATTCCAACAATTTGTATTTAATTTTCTATATCTTTCAAAATTGTTCTTCAATCAAAAAATGCATATTAAAAGAATATTCTCACTGGAAGCAAGGTAAAAACGTTCTCCGCTGGAAACCAAAAAAAAACGAATATTCGCTGGAAGCAAGATACAAAATTTCTCACTGGAAAAAAGTTCCCTTTTATTTAAGTCATGCCTTGATAAAAATTGGAACATTTTTAGAAAAAGCATTTAATTTCCAGTCTTCTTTTGCACAAAATCCTTGTTGTTATTATTGTATTATTTTTCGTTTTCTTCTTTTTTTTTTTTTTTGAAGTTTTTCCATTTTTATGGAAGGAAATTCACTTTTGCCACTTGACAAATGATATGATAAGGTGTATTAACTTGGTTTATGGTCAGTTCCCGATTACATAAGTCGCACAGCCCGACTTCCCTTCAGGGAATAAGACGTATAACTTTTATTCAAATACCCAACGATAAGCACTATCATGGAGCTTACAGGCCCTTTGTGTCAATACGTTCACACCATAAATGGAGCTGGAAGAGATACACAGATTGTGTGCGCTATCCTTGGCACGCTGCCCCCCTCCAATGAAGGTCACAGAGCGCTGACCCACTGAGAGCCTACACACACATACCCATACGCACACAGTTACATACATAGTATTACATGATGTTCTGGGCATATCCAGCTATGCATTGAGTCAAACATTCCGTACATTGACATTGGAAATACGCACACAACGAAAGTGACGGCGTGTGCGTGTGTGTGTGTGTGTGTGTGTGTGTGTGCGTGTAGTCGCATCGCGTGATCACGATAAGCTGGTGGCAAAAACTGCTTGTAATTCCGCGAGCAGCAAAAAGAGAGCGCCCAAGCAAAGAGCAAAGAGAGCTGTAAGAGACGCAACTCTTAAGTGAGCCGAGGATAGAACTAGAACTTGATGGAAACAAACTGTTATGCATGGCAAATGCTGCAGCGCAATTAACAGTTATGGCTGATGCTACAGAGGCTGTTGTATTACATCAGCCAACTGCAAATGGGAATCTTCGGTTAAAACTTGACATCTAACACACACGTTTGGCCCGGCAAATGTATGTACATATATGTATGCATGGCCTGGGAAGTACAGATTACGCAGACACCGCGGCTTATCAGCGGGAAATTAGTAAAATAATAATAAAAAAAAAAAAAACCAAAACAAAATGCTCAAATTACCGCTAGGAAAAACAACGAAATGTGCACATCATGTTGTCCAGGTGCCAGATAAGCAGCAGCAGAAAAAAAAACGCACTTCTCTTCTATTTATTTATTTTTTATACCCTGAACCCATTAAAAATGGGTATAAGGGTATATTGTATTTGTGCGAAAGCCAAATGTATGTAACAGGCAGAACGAAGCATCTCCGACCCCATAAAGTATATATATTCTTGATCAGCATCAATAGCCGAGTCGATCTAGCCATGTCCGTCTGTCTATCCGTTCATCCGTCCGTCCGTATGTATGAACGCAAGGATCTCAGAACCTATAGAGACTTGAAACTTTAGATGTAGGTGCTCCTAGTTCCCGCGCAGATCGAGTTTGTTTCCGATAATCGATAACTTACTCCGTTTCCATGCAATCGATAAAAATCGACATCGATATCCTGTTTCTGGGCAATTTTGGTAAATAATAAGAGCTATAGCTTCTAAAATAGAATATATATATATGCATTTAATGTTGGAAGAAGAGGGTTCAGGGTATCCCCTAGTCGTGAGCTCCCGACTAGAACCTCTTACTTGTTTCATTCTATTTTATATGATAAACAGGAAAAAATAAATATGATATATGTATGTACACATACATATATACATATGTATGTTTGTGCTGGGCGCAGTTCCGTTCAGGTAGAAGAGTCTTGGTCAAATCAAGAAGAAGCAGCATACAAAAAAAAAAACAAAAGTGAAAACACGTGTGCGTCAGAGCCGCAGAGTTTTTTTTTTTTTTTTTTTTACCTTTTCCTAGAAAATGCGTTTCAATATAGCATAGACATGGCGCCATTCCAATACCAGAGAACGACAACAAGATATTTAGCTTTTGTACATATATATGTACATATCATAGCATAGAGTATATATCGTATATATCGTATATATCGTATATATGTTTATGCCTGGGTACTTTTGTACTCGAGCGAGTTCCTTGAAATTGTTTCAAAACAATTTGTTTTTGTTTTTGTTTCAATTTGACAAATTGCGTTTTGGGCAATTGTTTATCTATTTTATTAGTTATTAAATATACATTTTTTTAAAATGAATTTCATCTCCAGAAGTTAATATCATTATATTATATAGTTTCCCCAAACTTTTATCATATTTTAAGATACTTCAAGTTCTGTCTCGGAACCACTTTCGTATTATAAACCCTGCACTAAGTGTTTATTTAATAAGCTAAAGTCTCGGCTTTTAGTCCGTTTTTTAATGGTATTTGAACCCATTTTCAAGTTCTTAAGTCTCTGAACCTTTTTGGCAACCGGAACTAGCGAATCGAATTGAACTGAAAGCTCATGAAAAATGTAATAAAAACTTATACTCAATATACTTGTACGTTATGTAACAGGATGTTTTCCAAAATTTGCCGAAATTTCCTAATATTGTTTGTAGTACAAATTATTGGCAGATTCAAAGCATTGTAGGGTATTTCTAATGCGTTATGCTTCACATTCTTTGGCACACATTTGGATGAGGCAACATTGACAATGAGTCATGGGTATAAGGTTCATCCTTTTGATAGACTTTCGCAATTAAATCCCCAGCTAGTTAGCTGAGATAACGTATTACGTATAAGGCTTATGTAGGTACACATATGCAGATATCTATATGCTTACGACCAGGGAGCGGGCATTATGCTTTGCTTATGAAATGTGTAACGCATGGTAGGGTATATCTGCAGGCCTATATACTATATATATTCTTGACCAGTATCTGCCGTCTCTCTCTCCTTCTAGGCGAGATCTGAAAGCCACCATCAAGAGGCTTCGCATAGATGCGTCTCTCTGGCAATCGGAGTCGGATCGGTCCACTATATGATATCATGAGCAGGCTCTGTCGAAAGCTGGAAAGCCTTTTTGGTTTTCTAGAACACTTGACTTAATGCAACTACATTTACATACTCACATTTGCATATTACGCATTTGAACCAGTTCATGTTGTCTAATGCAACATACCATAATATCCTTTAGCTAGGGCTCAGATTGTCAGTTCCTTTAGAGCTTGAATCGCTTGAATTTGATTATGGACAACTGTATTGGTTTTTAAGATATTTTCAACAAACGAGCTTTACAATTTTCCTCATATATGTATTTGCAAAACCATAGGCAGTAGCTTTGCAAGGGTATCTAGTCTTCGGCGTGCCGCAGATTGCCTTTGTGTTTTATGCCCTGAACCCATTAAAAATGGGTATAAGGGTATATTGTACTTGTGCAAAATCCAAATGTATGTAACAGGCAGAAGGAAGCATCTCCGACCCCATAAAGTATATATATTCTTGATCAGCATCAATAGCCGAGTCGATCTAGCCATGTCCGTCCGTCCGTCCGTCCGTCCGTCCGTATGTATGAACGCAAGGATCTCAGAACCTATAAGAGCTAGAGACTTGAAATTTTAGATGTAGATGCTCCTAGTTCCCGCGCAGATCGAGTTTGTTTCCGATAATCGATAACTTACTCCGTTTCCATGCAATCGATAAAAATCGACATCGATATCCTGTTTCTGGGCAATTTTGGTAAATAATAAGAGCTATAGCTTCTAAAATAGAATATATATATATGCATTTAATGTTGGAAGAAGAGGGTTCAGGGTATCCCCTAGTCGTGAGCTCCCGACTAGAACCTCTTACTTGTTTTTTTTTATTAAATTTTAGGCGGCTTTTAATCACAACATTTCCCAAGCGAGTCACAAGTCTTATTATTTAAATTAATGTATATATATGTATGTTAATATATATGTATATATGTATATTTGTGCATTGGAAAAAGAGGCACGTACGTGTGCAATCCGGGCCTGTGCGCAGTTCCCGTCATCTAATGGAAAAGTACGCACAGCGCAGAGGCGAACAAAGAACTTCGGCGTAAAGCTCAAGAAAAAAAATAAAAAAAATAAAATAAAATAAATAAAATAAAATATATATGTATATGTATATAAGAAAAGAGCTTTATTCGCGACAGACAGCGATATTTCAAAAAGCCAAAGAAAAACAACAAGAACAGAAAACAAATTCAAACGAAATTGAAAAAGTATAACAGAAAATAACAACAAATTTAAAGTAAATATAAAAGGAACAAAAAAGATGGCAAAAAGTTCGTTGACGGCAAGCAGCAAAATATCAGCTCAGTCGCTTTGACGCTTTGACGCTTTGACGCTTTGTCGTTTGGTTCGTTGGATCAGCCGCAAAGCAAAACTGTTGCGCCCAAATAAGTACGTGGTAGATGCGCACTCCCCGCACACCGCACCCCGCACCCCGCACCCCGCACCCCTCACCCCACGCCCAGCCAAAGCACGTTCCAGTTTAGTTGTCTCCCTTGGCCGTTTGTTGAGCGAACGTCTGCGTTTTGGTTTTGCTCTTAAAAATGGCCGCCGGCCGCATTGAACGGTAAACGTACGCTCCCGCTCAGCCAGCAAACGGCGGACGTCGCCGTCGCCGTCGCTGTCGCTGTCGCTGACGTCGACGTCGACGTCGTCACGAGCATTGCTCTGGCTATAGATAGAGGCGCGCATAGCGCCAGGAGCTCAGTTCTTGCAGAGACTCTGCGCCGTTCAGACGTAAAGTGCGATCAGAATATATATATAGATATATAGAAGCAAATAATAAGAAGAAATACAGAAAAGACAGCAAATCAGCTCAGCCTATATAATATATGTATATTCAGATACATATATTTATATGTATTGACATTTTTTTTTTCTATGCTACAGTTCTATGTTCCCTGTTGCGCACTGTAGACAGAGTTTAGCCCCAACTTTTGGTGAACAGTGCAAAAAGCTACTAAGCAAAAATCCATAAAAAATAATTATATATATATATATATAGATATATATATAGAAGTCTTAAATATTCGTGTCTGTGTGTGTGTGCGTGCCGGAAAAGTGCGCAACGCTTTTCCTTAACTTTTATTTTGTTTTGTTTTGTTTTGTTTTTGTTTTTGTTTTTGACACCTGCGCGCGCTTCCACGTGAATCGAAACGCTTACGAATATGACGACCAAAATGGCCATAAATGCAAAGGTTGGTAAAAACTTAGGCTTAACTACTTTAAGACATTGCGAAATTCAAAATTATGTCAAGCTACATTTCAAATTCATGCTCAAATTTTTGCGACTGATAAAGCCGGAAAGTTCAACAGTTGGATCAACAACAACAACAATTTAATCATTTATAATATTAATAGAAACAACAACTCGAATATTAAGACAAAGTCAAATATGGCAAAAAAAAAAGAAAAGAAAACAGAAACACGAACTTGGCAACAGGCTTTGCTCAACAAGTGTCCAACAATAAATGAGAATGAAAACAATAACAAAAGCCTGAGGACTGAGCGAGGTTGACACGCACAACAGTTACCCTGTAAAACGCCAAACTAACCATATATCATATGCCATAAACAGAGACTTGAGCTATTTCTATGAAATATGCATAGCAAATATTTGTACATATATATTACAGTTACTTCTATTAGTTTTCAATTATTAACCAATTCAAGCCATACTTGGTATACATACTAACTAAAAACGAATACTAGTATCTATTAAATTTAGTAGCTCTAGCTCTGATAGTTTCCGAGTTCAATGGGTTTATGCCTGGGATATGCCTATAAACTACTTGAAAAGGAAGTTCTCTATTGTACCGAAAACAACATTCAAAATGTACAAAATGTACAAAATGTGTATGTGAATAGCATATCATTCTTTGAGCATTTGCCCAGGTATTGGATATTCTTATGTATTTCCTAATTATGCTACGCTTAAAGGAAATCGTCCATCATGTTTATAACAAATGATTATTGACAAGTTTTGATTATAAATATGCAATTTCTTTTTATATATCATTAAATAGTTTTGTTTTTTGTTTTTGTTTCTTCTTGACATGCGGCTTACTATTTATAAATGTTTAGACATGAGACTCACATTGTTATTGCATTCTGTGCGCTTATCGGCGGGGATTCGCTTTATGATAAGCCGCGGCACATGCTGGCAGCCCCCATTCCCCACCTGACTAGCCACGCCTCCCCCCACCCCGCCCTCTCGCGCGTGTGTGCGTGTGTGTGTGGATGTCGTGTGTGGCATATGCCAGAATTGGACGCCGCAGACAATCCGGCTGCGATTCGGTCTCCGGGGTCAGACGAATGTGCTTGAACTAGTTTTTATATTTTTCGAATTCGAATTCGAATTCGTATTCGATTTGCTTTCGAACTTTTTAGTGGCTGATGCAATGCGTCTTCTTGGTTTCACAGTCTTCTCAGTTTTTCGGCAGGTATTTTGTTGATGTTGGTTTTTTTTTTTTTTTTTTTTTTTTGTGACAATTTTGGTTTTCCGGCATGAAGACACCGAGCTCGTCGATTTCATCAGACACAGGCCAGAGCATATATATTTATTATATTTATTATTTGTATTCATATAAGTTGGATTAACAGTTTTGATTAGTGCCATTCGAAATGGGTTCAAACTTTCTGACCTCCTGTAATGTGAGAGCGTAAACTGTTTCGCAAACTCAATAATACGATGACTAAGCTGATTTGGTTCTATTCTGTTTTAAAAATGAAATAGAATTGTTTTCAATATTAGTGTTTGAACATAAACCAGGGATTCGAACCGGCGGCCTGCCGTTTTAGTTTTCCAAAATACAACGTACAACTTTCGATTATAGGAAAAGTTACAAAAATTAAAAAAAACTAGCAACAAATGAACTTGGATTCGGATTTGAAAATCTGTACAGCTTTTAAGGAAGAAGAGACAGTAGAAGCGAGAAAGGAAGTTAGGGGAAGTTAAGCTGCTTGAGTTGTATAAAGGATTCAATTTAAAGTAATAATATTGTTAAAAAAAGAAGTTAATATATAATTAAGTTTTATAAAAGAAAGTTTTAAGTTTTTCATTTGATTTAATATTCAAAATAATATATCTATACCTATACCTATACCTATACCTATCTATATATATAAATTTGATGATATATGGAACTATTCTGATTTATTTCCTTTTCCCATGCCCAAAGGAATCAGCCCAAAAAGCTTGCGTTAGTTTCTCTCTCTTACACTTCGGTTTAGGAAAAGTTTTTTTTTTCGTAAATATTATGCCTTAAGTCAATGCTCTGGCTAATCGGGCTGTAAGGCACATGGCATATGGTAACGATCGAGAATAATGAAATGCTAATGCCTGGAATTAGTTACGATCCGATTTAATGCCTCACTTTTGTGTACTTTATGCAATTGGCATTTGAAATTAGAGCTGCCCGTGGCCCACATTAGCACGCATTAGCGACAAAACCTATACACCTGATATATGTATATATGTATATATATCTGATATATATATCTGATATATGTATATGTATATGTACTTGCCAGACAAAGCAGAGTTCTAAGCGACGCCTTGAGGTTGTTGAACGACTCTTATATCGTATATATGCCTATAGATTGATACTATATAGACTTTCTCTCCTCTCCTTGCCTCGCCTCGCCTCTCCTTCTGCTCGCTTTCTCTGCAGTCTTCGGTCTGGCCCTGGCTCTGGCTCTGCTATGCAAATGGCAAGGTTCGGGTTCGGGTTCGAGCCGGGGCCAAGTCACAGTCCCAGTCCCAGGCCCCGGCGTAATGTCTATGCAAAAATTTCGGGTCTAGCCCGATTAGCATTCAATTTTGAGCAAATGCTAATTGCCAGCTCCAAAAATCGATTTAACTTTAGCTTGTTGATATTGAAATATAGTATATAGTTTCAGCAGGAATATTGTCTGCTAAACTGATTTGCATATCTAGAGAATATGACTGGAGCTTTTGCATTAATTTGTTGTTGTTGTTGTCCTTGCAGGATATATTCCGCAACCAGCATCGGCTGATCCGCTTCATCGAGCAGTCCATACGGCTGTGCAGCAATCAATCCCTGAAGACGGCCCAGCAGCAGCAGCAGAAGAACGCTACGCCGGACTTTGAGATCAGCGCCTCGGTCAACACGGAGTACACACATGCGCCGGAGCCGATCAAGCATGACAAGGATCTGGGCCATATGTTCAAGGCATCACAGCTGGCCGTACGGCTGGCGACACCGCAGCAGCTGCAGCCCAAGCCGGACAACGATGAGCAGCTCGGCTTTGGCAAACTCTTCACGGATCACATGCTCAAAATCTATTATCACAAGAGCCTGGGCGGCTGGCAGAAGCCGGAGATAACGCCGCTGGAGAATCTGGTTATGCATCCGGCCGCCAAGGTGCTGCACTATGCCGTCGAGGTAAGTGTTAATCCAACATCCAATGTCATGCCCGTCATCATCATGCTCCTCGTCATCATCATCATCATCATCATCCTCATCCTCGTCATCAACATCATCTTCGTCTGATCCCAGCTGATTGGCTTGTGCCGTCTCATCGTTGCAGCTCTTTGAGGGCATGAAGGCGTACCGCGGCATCGACGGCAAGATTCGCATCTTCCGGCCGGACATGAATATGGCCCGCATGAATCTGGCCGCGCAGCGTTCCGGCTTGCCCACATTCGAGGGCAAGGAGTTTGTCAAATGCCTGTCCCGTCTGCTCTCCATTGACTCCGAGTGGGTGCCACACACGGAAGCCGCCAGCCTTTACATCCGACCCACACTAATTGGCATCGACGTGAGTAACAGAGCTTGCCTTACCTTAAGCTTGGGCTCCAATTCGAAATCCCTTTGCAGCCCACCTTAGGCGTCGCCTCATCCGATTCGGCGCTGCTCTACTCCATACTCAGCCCCGTGGGCAGCTACTTCAAGACTGGCAGCAACGGCGCCGTCTCCCTCCTGGCGGATCCCAGCTACACACGCGCCTGGCCCGGCGGCGTTGGCAATCGCAAAATGGGCTCCAACTATGCACCCACCATCAACGTACAAAAGGAGGCCGCCGCACGCGGACTCCAGCAGGTGCTCTGGCTATATGGCGAGGATCATCAGCTGACCGAGGTGGGCACCATGAACATCTTTATGTTCTATGTCAACGATCAAGGAGGTGAGTCTCATTGCCCTAGTTCCTTCCCCTTTCCCCGCCTTTTCTCTAGGGAGTTAATGTTTTTCTCGATTTACAACACTTATGCATTATTTTATTGCTACAAATGTGAGATGCATCTGTTCCCTTCGACTTTACTCTTCGTGCTCTTTGTATTCAAAACAGGTTTCTCAAGCTCATTCGGTTGACATTTGAAACACGTTTCGCAACACTTTAATGTAGTTGGAAACCGTTATTTTGGTCTAAAGTTAAATAGATTCTGGCTTTTTATATCAATCCAATCAATGTCTGTCTGACTTTTCACATATTTCATTTGTAATTTGGTTTCCATTTTCAACACGCATTTATCCTCTTTTTCCTTCGCATCTGTATCCGTTTAAAGCAGGCATCTTAGGAAGATTTTGCAACACTGAAGCAAATGATTTTGAACTGATTTATCGATAAGCTAATCGATACATAATTTCAGTTACATATTTGATGATAATTGATAGCTGTGAACTGGGAGGGAACTGATTCGATTATCATTTTCAATTGTTTCCATTTTGTTCTCTCTTTTTTTTTCAGAACAAGAACTGATTACCCCGCCCCTGAATGGCCTCATACTGCCGGGCATCACGCGCGACTCGATTCTGGCCATGGCCCGACAATGGGGCAAGTTCAAGGTGCGCGAGGGTGTCTTCACCATGCCCATGATCAGCGAGCTGCTCAACCAGGGACGCGTAAGTAGACCAAGCTTCGCGCCCAGTTTTTGATTTGCATACTGATCTCGAATTCGGTTCGGTTCGCCTTCGCAGCTGCTGGAACTGTTCGGCACGGGCACCGCCTGCGTGGTCAGTCCCATAAACCGCATCAACTATATGGGCCAGGATCTGTACATACCCACCATGGAGCAGGAGAAGCCCGTGCATGAGCTCATCCGCGAGACACTCGCCGATATACAGTACGGCAAGGTGGATCATCCCTGGGCCGTGGTAATTGACTAAGCAAACGATTATCCACACATGAAAAAAATAAAAAACGAAAAGCCCAACCACCAGCACCCAACTGGTCCTAGTTGTGGGTCAGCACAGTTGTGTATTAGTAGGTTATAGTTCCAACAGTTTCTGGGTTGCCGATGTGCTCGAATTTTTTATTTGTTGCATTTAGCGAGTGTTTGCACAACATTCGATCTATACGTAAATCGCATATATAATACAGAATACATATCTATATACAATATATGTACATATATATAAATACTTTTATGGCTAAGTTAAGGGCCGGGCTTTGCACCCATGCTATATAGTTACTATATATGATATACTTTGTATAAGACGCACTTTTTTAGTTTTTAATTTGTAATTTATTTATGCCCCTTTTTTTTTGTTTTTGTTTTTGCTTGTCCACACCATTATTATTTTACAAAACTACTTTATACTGTTCGGGATCAGATCAGAGACAGAGCAATTTTGCTAGAATGAAATTTCAAAAGATTTATGAATGCCTTTTGCATGCTTTTACTTCCAAATCAAACGAAAATCGAACGAAAATAAACAATAAAAAAAAAGATAAATAAAACAAAAAAAAACAAAAAAAAGCTAAAAAAATTTCATATCAAAAGTTAGGTTCTGGAGCATCCAAAGACGCAGACCTAAAAAGAAAAAAAAAAAATATTAAGAGGAAAGAAAAGAAGAAAAAAAAAACAACAACAACAAAAACTAATTAATTTTGGAAACGTACCGGAGGCAAATGCATTTATTAGTCAATAAGTTGCCAGAGTCGAGTCCAAGTTTGACAAAAGCGCTAAGACACATTTCTGGAATGTATTTTATAAAGTTATCTGTTTGTAAAAATGTTGGAGGTAAAAGCAGCCAGGTGTGCTGCAGAGCAAGCTGTGACTAAACTATTGTGTCTAGCTATTAGTCAAACTATCTATACACAAAACCTATATGTATACGAAAACTAAACCTTATCATATTATTAAACCAAATCAAAGCATAATAAAAAATCAAAAAAAAAAAAAAAAAAACACAAACGCCTAAAGCGAGAAAAACAAAAAGTATATGCGTTCAATTTAATTCAATATACTATTCTCAATTATAAATATATATATGGTAATAGATACATTATGTGCATAACAAGGGTATTTACATCCATTTCAGGGGATTGTCAGCAGACTAAATCCAAAGTCATTTAATGCAAAAACATAGTTCACGTTACTTGAGCTGAGAATTGGAGCATTCAAAATGATCGCGTTTAAATCAGTGTGTTCCAAGCAAAAACGCTCCGATATCCGTCTGGTGCCCCCTGGTATATGAAAACTTCCGATTCGGAAACGCACCTAGAGGAAAGTCGGCGACGTTATAAATATACAGACTGCAAATTACAAAGCGCGATTTACCAGGGAAACCATCATAATCGTCTGGCTAGACGTCTTCTAAACAGGAGTAGGTCTCACCCAATCGATCTCCCAGATCAATTTGTATAATAGACTTCCCAGTAGAATACGTAGTTTGTAAGTATTCATATAAATTTATGTTAAGTTAAAATATTCATGTAAATTTATGTTAAGTTCAAATAAAGCTATAATATAAAAATAAAAAAAAAGCAACAGCGTTTCATTTCAACAATTATTTAAACTCAGCGCAAAAGTATGCAACATAAAATTTGGGTTCTTTTGCTGTAAACAGATCCCACACATTCTCAGCACACGTTCCACAAATTGGATAACGACATATCAAAATGTCATACCTCTGCGCGGAGATATGTTGTTCTTAGAGCGGCGGAGATATGACGTTTGAAAACGACATATCTCCGCCGTTGATAATGGCGAAATTATGTCGTTTTGAAGCGACATAGCTCCGCCGCTCTAAGAACAACATATCTCCGCGCGGAGATATGACGTTTGAAAACGACATAGCTCCCCTTGCTGTTTTGTCGATTTGGGTAAAAATTTAGTTTTTGAGAAAAGCGTGATGTAACCCCTTGCTGTTTTGTTGATTTGGGTAAAAATTTAGTTTTTGAGAAAAATGTTATATAAGATTTTGAGAAAAAACGTTGCTTTATTGTCAATTTTTGTCGATTTGGGTAAAAATTTAGTTTTTGAGAAAAAACGTGATGTAAACCCCTTTCTGTTTTATCGATTTGGGTAAAAAACGAAATTTTGAGAAAATATGAGATGTAACCCCTAGCTGTTTTATCGATTTGGGTAAAAATGTAAATTTTTAGAAAAATTTTTTATAAGATTTTGACAAAAAACGTTGCTTTATTGTCAATTTTTGTCGATTTGGGTAAAAATTTAGTTTCTAAGAAAAAAACGTGATGTAACCCCTTGCTGTTTTGTCGATTTGGGTAAAAATTTAGATATGACGTTTGAAAACGACATAGCTCCCCCGTTGATTATGGCGAAGATATGTCGGCGGAGAAAAAACGTGATGTAACCCCCTGCTGTTTTGTCGATTTGGGTAAAAATGTAAATTTTGAGAAAAAACGTTATGTAAGATTTTGAGAAAAAACGTGATGTAGCCCCTTGCATTTTGTCGATTTGGGTAAACTCGTTTAAAGATTTTTTGAATACCTCGGGTAAATATTGTCTGATTTTGAAATGTTCAACCTTTTTGAATTCGTACGATTTGCTTTTAATTGAATCTGATATCAAATGCTACTAGCTAATATTGGCAGATTAAGCCAATTATATATAACCAAATGTCCACTTAGTAAGTTCTGTCGCAGCCTAAAAGTATGCCACAACATTTTCAGCACAAATTTTAATTTGAGGCCAGCTCTAATTGCTAGTGCCCGACTAGGCGATTCCCTGTAATCAGCGCCGGGCAATTTATGCAGAGAGTATGCAGAGAGAGAGAGCGTGAGGGAAAGAGAGAGAGCGAGAGAGAGAGAGAAACAAAAGTTAATTGCACGTACAACAAATATATATTTATGTATTTAATGAGTCTTGGAAGCTTGCAATAACTGCCTGAATAATTTATAGTTCTGTGTGGAATAGTTAGTGTATACACGGAACCAGTTGAACCAATTGATAAGCTACCTAGCCTAGTCCAGTTTAGTTAGTTGGTTAGTTAGAGCGTTTAGTGGGTGTGGGTGTCCTCACTGTTTATGCCGCATGCGGGCAAATTGAAGGTGAGGCGCTCCACGTGGTTGAGCTTGCAGGGTCGCACCTCGTCGATGATGTCACGGGACTGGGCGTGAAGGACACGCATGCGCTCCTCATCGATGCGACGCTCCATGTCCAGCTCCATGTCTTGGAGGGCCTGCTTGATCATGCGCTCCTCCTCAATGGCAGCGGCACGGACTCGCGCATTGTTCACAATGTCGGCAGCGATGCCGTCGTAGGTCCTTGCGCTGATGGCATGGCTGGCGGCCTCCTTATCGCTGGCCTGTTGGTATTGGCGCTGCATGAAGCTGGTCGCGTCGGTTTTGATTGTCTTGGCGAGTGCCTCGTCCTTTTCGCGATAGAATTGCTGCTCTTTGCGCTGATTGATCAGATCCTTGGCCACCTGTAGCTTCTGGTTGTGACGCTTCTGTATGTCCTGATGGGCGCGCTTCTTTTCGCGCGCCTGCCGCTCGCATATCAAAATGTCGGCCAGCATATTATCGCGCGCATCCTTTTTGCTACGAATCTCGCTCAGCTCCTGCCCAAGCCCGTCACTGATCAGGCGACGCCGCTCAATATCGTCCAGGCGACGCTGCAGCTCCTTTTTGATAAAGCTGCCGGTTACCGGGCCTAGTGCCTCCATCACGATCACGTCCAGCTTGTCCGGCTTGTCGGGATTCGCCTCGCGTATGCTGCGCTGCAGCGCCGAGAACTCGTCCAGCATCTGCTTGAGCTCGATTCGCTTTTTATTACGCTCCTCGACCGCCTGCTGTAGATCGTTGGCATGCGCCATCTCGTCGTTGTGACGCTTCTGGCGGCCCTCCTCCAGGTCGGTCAGCTGCTGTTGCGCCCGTTCCGCCTGCAGTTTGCGTATCTGGGCGACCAGCTGTTCGCTGTAGTTGTGCGCCTTCTCCTGCAGCGCCCGCTGCTCGGCCAGCTTCTCTACGCGCACCTGCTCCCTATGCTCGAGCGCCTCCTTGCGCTCGTCGGCTCGCTCGGCGCCGTGCTGGCGTATGTTATCGTTGCGCTTCTTTACCACGCTCAGCGTCGTCTTGGCCCGATCGATTTCAATCTTGAGATCGCGCAGCCTCTGCGAGTTATCGTGCAGTTGCTTGCGGCGCATCGCCTCCGCACACTCCCGCCTATTATGCTCGGCCATCATGCGTGCGATGATCGCCGACTGGCGCTCCCGCTCCTGTATCGGATGATAGTTCTTGTTGCGATCATCGGCTATCTGCTGCACCTGGTATTTGACCTCCCGGTAGAGGCGATTCGTTGATGTCGACGTGGCCAATACCAACGGGCAGGCATCCACCTCCTTGGCCCGATCCCGATTACCCGGCGGCAGGCGCTTTAGGCGCCCCAACATATCACCCACCGGCTCCTGCGGCACGGTCGCGAACAGCGACACGCGCGGATCATCCCAGGCGCCGTACTGTATGCGCGACGGCTCGATGCGTCGGCGTCTGCCTCTGCGCAAATTCTCAGCCATGGCCTCCGCTTCTCGCCGACAGCCAATCGAAACGAAAAGTTTGAGTTTACGTTTTGCTGTCTGGTTTGTCAATTCCTTCCGTATTGTGTTTTCTTATAACTATTTGTTGTGTTTTTTTTTTTTTTTTTTTTTTTTTGGGAAGCTCTTACTCTCGAATCATCCGAACTAACTCCTAGGTGTGTGATCGAAACTGAACGAAACGTGCTGTTGAACTGATTCTCGCACGGCCAAGGCCCACTCACTCCATGGACTGACAGCTGACGAACGGGTAAACCTGTTCTCCACCTGCCACAAAATGGAACCCCTCAAATATGTTATGAGGCCTATGCTTGATGGCGTTTCCGATTACAGTTATATACTATTATGTTATGCTTTGCCAGACTTTACCAGCTACATATATATTTTCTTCAAAAACCCAATTATCCATATTATATAGATGTCCGATGCGAATTAGATACATACCTAGATTTTTCATCAGTCGTGCATATATATAGTGGGCCGATCCAGCTGTTCTCGACTAGAGCTGGAATCGCATGCTGAATGGGCGGGATTGGGCAGGACCCAAACAATTATTTATGCTAAGTCCCAAAGCATAGTGATAATTATATGAGTACAGTATTTTCTATGTATATAATTTTAGCTCAAGCAAATATAATTACGCTTTCTCAAACCGTTTCCCAACTCGAATATTTTTCTAAACATAACCCAAATCTTGCTCAACAGCTTATTTATATTGTTTCTATTATTAGATTTGCAAAGTTCTCTGACATTGCGCTAGGGTGGCAAGGCCATAGCTGTCTGCATGACAGGGTGGCAACGCTGGCATTCAAATATCTTAACATGCATTGTATGTGGCTGCTAACTTTACCAGGCACTTGATGACGCCAGCCCCTAGATAACACGAGACGAGATTAAATAAAAAGGGTTTCATATATATTATTTTGTATACACTTAGATAATAATCTTTTTATTTGTAACTTCTTGTATTTTCAAATTTATAATTCAATTTTTGTTGTACATTTCGCAATTTGACATTTGACTTGAAGTTTAAACATGCATGTTTTGGTTCGGCTAGGATTTTTGAATGTTTTGTTTAAATAACTTTTTCAGTGTTTACAATTAGAATGATGTAGCAAAGCATACTAAGTACTCGCACACACACATTTAAGACTAGTAAGAAACACTATAGTCGGCCACTGCACGACTATGACCACACCCTGTACTCAGTTCAGGGCGCAAGCACTAAGCCAGACTGTGCGAAAGAACGGTTAAATTCACTAGATGAAATACAGATAGGTATGCTATATTATTATAGAGTATTGGCACACCCTTTCAATGGGTAGCTACACATTAAATTGCTGGATACCAGATTCGTAACGGACATACATTTTAGGTAATAGTTTAATTGGGCCTCCTATATGTTCTATACTCATAGTATATGCTAGAATTAGGCTTACAAATGATACCAACGGCTAAATACATAATACTTTCAATTGAAAAGATTTTGTTCATTTGCTTTGCTCAAGACAACATATGGCTCTTAAGTTTAATACTCGATATTTCTGGATGGACCATACAATATCAATTGCTTTGCAGCATTTTTGACGGCAACAACTTTCACTGGCAGAATTTGGAAATCCCTCCCCGCCCCTCTCGTTTAACTTGTTAGTAATCCAAAATTGTGTATGTATAATATACTTTTAGTTTATAATTCTCAACTCGTGCCGACATGCGCAATCTATGCGTATAGCTCGCTTGCTCGCTCTTTGTCTCATTCTTTGCCCTGTTTCCTGTCTCTTTCACAATCGTGTAAACTCGGAATTAATTTGTTTTTTGTTTCTTGTCAAATTTGTAATTTAAACACTTATGATTTTTAAATTATGCCCTACTTTTGTCTAAGAACTAGCATAACCTTTAGTTTTATTGTTATTCATTATTTGTTGTAATCTCATGTTTAAAAGTTGACCTTTGCTGCACGTGCGGCAGTGAGCGGAGGGCTTTCACGTACTGTACTTAAAATCTCAAAATTGTATGCCCGCAGCAACAATTCGAAAACACATTCAATATAATATATACAAACTGTTTTGGTAAAAACTGGAAACTATGCCGAAATTGACTGAATGTGTACTCAATTCTACAAAAACCTAACTATAATTCTTTCGAATAATGCCAAATATTAGCATATATATATAAATAGCTACATATATTTATAGGTATCCCCCGCAATTAAGATGGGGCTGCTGTGGCTAACAAGTTCTGTTTTATTTCAACTTTACTTTTGTAGTGAGATCTATTTAGTTTATATCTTAACTTTATGCTACACTCAGATCTATTCGAGAATCTATTAAAGATCTAAAAAAAAATATAAATAAACATACAATTTGGCTGGAATTGCGCATGTGTTGCAACTGTTATCGACCTATCGATAAATCTTAATCGATGTATATAAAAATTAATTATTATTTAACATAAATGTAATTTGTTTAAAGCATAACAAAACGAATGCTCTGTGAATTTTGATTTGCTTGGTTTTTTTCATTTCGAATCAAACAATTGATTCGCTTTCTGCATGCACGATAACAATAGCGATAACGATAACGATAACGCAACGATATCGATAGCTCGCTAATGTGCAAGTTTCGCTTTTTGTTCAGTCACAATATCCCTGTGCCAGACAACTACAACTATGCCCAATAATCTACTTGTTGTTGTTCTCCTGCAACAGATCCTCGAGAGCCCCATTGAGCCGACCCTTGCTGAGCGCCTCCACGAGCATGTGCAGCCGCTCCTCCCGCTCCGAATGACGCCGCTCGAGCAGCGAGACCTGAAATGGCAACAATTGTTCAATTCAAGGGTATCTAATAGGGCAATGCTGTGCACCACCTTGGCCTTCAGGGCATAGTAGTCGACGGGCACCTTGCGGCGCTTCTGTGTGGCGAACGCCTCCTCGCGCTCATTTAAACGCTGCTGCAATATGCGCACCGTCTCATTGCAGGAGGCCAACTCACGCTCATGTGCGCTCTGCAGGGTCTTTAGCTGGGGAGAAAGACAGACAGAGAGAGGGATAGAGTTGAACGTAGCTTCCTTTGGATCTGCAACAAGTGGCACTCACATCCTGCAGCCGCTTATCGTGCAGCGTTTTGTAGTCCGCCTCCAGTAGATGAAACTTGTTCTGTGCCTCTTTCAGCGCCTGATTCTCTGTGGTCGCTGGCACATGATCCGGATAATGCTGATGATAGTGATGATCATGTCCACGTCGCTGGGCGGCGCCTCCACTGGCCGACATGCCGCCGCCGGCGCCGCCATGAAGTTTGTTCTCCAAACGCGAACCTGCAAGAGGATAACAAAAATGTTCAAAATAAATATAATTTTAATTGAACAAAGTATTCCAGAAATTAGTCATAAAATGTGCTAGTAGGAAATATCTGCCAAAGAGCATATAGTATATATTCGTGATAAGCATCAACAGTCGAGTCGGAATGGCCATTTCCATCTGTCCATCCGTCTTTCCCTCTGTTCATTTGACTGTCTGTCTGTCCCTTAGTCTGTTTCTATGCAAAATAGTCTCTCAGCATCGGACTATAGAAAGAATCGTTCGACAAACTGTTTGGTTTTTTTAAGATATCTTCATTAAAGTCAGCATTTACGTATTTCACGCTGCTCCTCACGTATCTGAAATTCCACAAGGGTATTTAATCGAGAGCCGTTCTCTTTTTAATTCCTATCGATCGTGCTTAGAGCAACCATCTGATATATAATAAATGAATAAAGTCTTAATGAAAAACCAGCTCGCTTAGGTTTTTTAGCTTTAAATTGCCTTTATGTATATTGATGGAAAAGAGCTCTGAGAAGAGCAAGATTCGAACCAAAAACCTGGCTTCACAAGTTGGTTTCGTGCCGTGAACCGAACCACTTAACATTCCTTTCGGGCTCGTGGACTTGATTTAACAGCTCTGTTAACACTAGAGACACACAAAGTACTGTTAAACATATTAAGGTGAACTGTTAAACAGTTGACAGAGTACTGTTAAACAGATTAAAGTGCACTGTTAAATAGTTGACAGAGTACTGTAAACAGATTAAAGTGTACTGTTAAATAGTTGACAGAGTACTGTTAAACAGATTAAAGTGTACTGTTAAATAGTTGACAGAGAACTGTTAAACAGATTAAAGTGTACTGTTTAATAGTTGAAAGGGTATTGAGGCTTGTCACGGGGCTGCGAGTTCAATGCACTACCCCAAAAATGTTTTTCAAAGCGAAATTTTCAACAAAATAAAATCCCAAATTGAATGTAACTTTAAAGAAGCAACAACAACAACAATAATAACATTAATAATTAAATAAGAGTCTGAGACTGATTGCATAACCAACAAAATTTGCATTTGAACACGCGTTGAAAATTAAAACAAAGTTGTTGTTGTTGTTGTTGTTGCTGCTGTTGTTGTTGTTGCTGGGCTATTATTAGCACTGTTGAAAAATAAATAAACAAGCAGCAAATGTAACAACATTAAAGAAGAAGAAGCAGCAGCAGCAGCAGCAACTAACAAGACATGAAATTATAAAACGCTGCGCGCACGCGCAAACGACAACGCGCTAGCCACGCCCCCTGCCACCTGCCCCTGCCCCTGGCTCGCCTCTTGAACCGGGCCGCCACGCAGACAACGTCTTTGACTTTGACTTTCGCTTTCGAATTTTCTTTTTCTCTTTCTCTTGACAAAATAAAAAACTAAGCAAAAAAATTCAAATCGATGAAATGTAAATAAAAAACGAGTTGCCCTCTCGCCCCGCCGCGTCCCGCACATGCAGGTGACATAACCAACTGGCCAGCGGCCTGGGAGCACCGAAGAGGGGGACGGGGGGAGGGGAACGCAGCTAGGCAAGTTGTTAACGTGTTTAGTTTTTGTGGCTGGCGAGCTTGGAGCTTGAAGCGTGGAGCATGTAGCTTGGAGGTTGCCCATTTGAAATGAGTGCAAAAAACAAAAAGTTGTTGCGGTCAAAAGGCCGCCAGGTTGGCAGGTGGGGTGGGGGGTGGGTTGTGTGGCTGCCAGCGCTGGACAGGCATGCAATGATTTATTCCAGCAATTTATTTGCGTGTCTCTCGAGTTAAAGTCTTGTACGTGCTGACGAGCAGAGAAAGTCCATAAATTACAAAACGACAACAACAAAAACAATGACGACGACCGAGTGACACACACACACACACACAGACACACACACAAAAGTCTCTCGCTGTGCATAGAGCCAGGCAGCTTTACCTGGACTAGCAACAGCAGCAGCTGCTCCCGCATGCTCCCGTTCCCGCTCCCGTTCCCGCTGCAGTTTCCTGATGGTCTTCTTGCAATCGTCCAGCTCACGTGTCAGGCGCTGCATGGCCTTGTTCTTGAGGGCCAAGTCGATGCGCATGCTGCGCACCGAGCTGAGCAGCTGTGTGTCCTCCTTGTGGCCGGGTGGCTGCAGATGGCCATGGCCATGGCTGAGCAGTGATAATGTGGACTCGGACTGGGAAATGGGCAGCTTGGAGTTGGCAATCGCCGGATTGCGTCGCTGTGCGCCGCTCTGCTTCGAATTGGGACGCGACGTGTTCGGCGTCGAGTTGGCCGTGCTGCTGGTGCTGCTGCTGCCGGCCGAGTGCAACTGCTGCTGCTGCTGGAGCTGGAGCTGCTGCTGCAGATGTTGCTGGCAGCTGATGCTGGGCGAGGGGCAGCCAATGGTGTTGGTGCTGTGATCCCGCATGGCGCCCGCATCGCTCGCCTGCGTCTGAGTGCCCGTGTGGATGGCCTTGTTGTGGCCAAGAGGCTTTGGGTCCGTCTGGGCGCCGACTGCGTCCGTTTGGGTGCAGTTGTTGTAGTATCTATCGGCGCGCTTCTGCATGAAACGATCCAGTGTGCGCACCTGGGATTCAATTTGCTCGTTCAGCTTCGTGTTGATCTCCTGCAAGCTGCCGGGCGGAGGGTTTGGGCGTTAAGACACGCTGAAAGTGTGTGGCGGAGAGACAGAGACAGAAACTCACCTGAGCACCTGCGTCTCCAGGTCGGCAATGTGCGTCTCGTATTTGGCCTGCACGGAATTGAAGCGCGCCTGCACATTGGCCAGTATCTGCTGTGCCTTGCGATCCTGCTCCTTGGCATCCGATTCCAGCTGGGCAATGCGCTGCTCCAGCAGCTTGCGGCTGTTCACGTTCTCCTGGTCGTTCAGCGAGCAGATGCCCGTGCTCTTCGAGGCAACTGCAGCAAAGCAATTCACACACATAGGTAAGCTGGCGGGGATTGGCCCTGTTGTGGACTCACCTATCAGCGCCGAGACAGAGTCGGGATGCTTACGCATGAGTATGCGCTCCATTTCGCGGCACTGCCGCTGCAGATCCTGTATGATGCGTGCATCCTTCTCCTTGCCATCGGCTGCGTGCCGGCGCTCCTGTTGCGCCTCCTCTAGTTCGGCGCGCAGTGAACGCTCCAGCTGGATGGCCTCGTCGCGATCCCGGCGCGCCGACTGCAGTTCGCTGCGCAAAACGCCAGCGCATTCGTGCAGATGCTGCACGTCCAGCTTGAGCATCTCGGACTCCTCCTGCAGCCGGCCGTTGTGCTCGCGCAGCGCGCGCTGTGTCTGCGAGAGCGATTCGCTCTGCAGCCGGACCGAGGCCAGGCGCTCCTCGGTATCCTTCAGCTGCTCCTGCAGCTGGTCGATCTCGTTCTTGAGCGCATGCTCCCGCGACACGCTGCACGCGATCTGCTCAATGGGCGAGCTCAATGTGCTGACCAGATGCTTGGGCGAGCTGCCCACCGCCTTCTCGCTGTAGCTGGCCATCGGGACGATGGGCTTCAGCTGTCCGCCGCGATTGGCCGGCTGGACGGGATTGCCTTGCCCGGAGCTGCGCCGCGAGCCGGCGGCCAAGTCCTCCGCTTCGGTTAGCTCCTCCATCTGCAAAATGACAAATTATTTTTCTTAATTTTTTGTTTTCTTATTTTTTCAATTTTTGCGGATTAGTCGAACAGTTGCCGCGGCATTCGTGAAAGTGCGCCTGCCAAGTGCCGGGGCGCCTTTGGGTGTGTCAAGTGCGCCGTGTGCTAACGGCAACAGTCAACGCCGCCAAAATAGCAACAATAACAAATACAACAACAACAACAACCAGCAGCAACAACAACAACAACCCGCAACACCGGCAAACAATGAGCAACAGCGGCGCGCGCGTAGTTTCTACGCGCCTCCTCCAACCCAGACCCCAGAGCCCCTCCCCCTTACGACCGCCCTGTCTCTGGAGTGGCGGGCGAAAAACAAAAAAATAACAACAAATCAAAAACAACAACTGAAAACCAGTCGAAACAACAACGGCAACAGCTACGCAACCAGCCCGCACAGTAGTGCCAAATCAGGCTAAAACATCGTCAAAAATTTGATATGAATAGACAAATAATAATAAATATATTAAACAATAAATATAACTTAAAATGTAAATATAAATGCATGAATTTCCAAAATATTATAATTATATTAATTAATTAATATCAAGCATAGTTAGAAGACTTTGTTATAAAAAAAGCTAGCCCAAGAACTAAGAAAGTCATTTAATAGTAATAAACCGTCGCCTAGAAATTATTACTAAAGGTTTAAAAAGAAACCAAAAACAACGTCAAGAAATAAGAATAGGTAGGCCTCCGAGCAGGGACAACGACTACAGCTGTTATTTTGCAGTAGAGGCTATTTAACAGTGACTACAACTGTTAATTTACAGTAGGCGGCCGGGCAGAGATTGTAATAGATTCAGATGGAATTTAACAGTGGCTAGAACTGTTGTTTTAAGCGTAGATGCAATTTAACAGTGACTAGAACTGTTATTTTACAGTAGATGCAATTTAACAGTGACTGCAACTCTTATTTTACAGTAGACACCCGAGCAGAGATTTGAATGCATTTTGAACCACTGTGCTTCGGTTCGTGCCCTCGCTTACGCTCGCTTACGTGTGTACGTGTGTGCGTGTGTGCGTGTGTGTGTTGTGTGAGTGAGTGTAAATATGTATTTAACAAGGGTAAGCGATGACGATTTAGACTACAACGAACATAATTACAATGATGTGGGTGTGCGGCAACAACAACAACGACAACAACGACAACATCGACAACAATTGCTGTTAAAATAACAATAATAACAATGCACTCAATGAAGCAGCGGAAATATTGGAAGAAGAAAGTTGTGTGTGTCCCTTCTGTCCCCAACCGTGTCTCCACCCACGCCCCCAGCTCCAGCAGCGCACATTGTCCGAGCTGTGCCTGTGTCTCTGTGTGTGCAGCGCTTTTTCAAGCCTCATTACAAAGTTTGTTTTTTTTCCGTGCCTGCCCATTCGCTCCACTTGAAACACTCTGGCAACACTCTCGCTTTCATCGCTTTGCTCATTTGGCTGATAGATTCTATCTGAAAGGCAACTGTCAAAGCCCCATATTGGTAGCTGCATTCCGCATCCCCAGGCAAGCTCACCAGCTCGTCAGCTCGCCAGCTAACCCATATTTTGGGCTTTTTATTTATATTTCTTCGTCTTGGTTTTGTTTCTCATATGTTAATGATGTTTATGTGTACGTGCATCATATTAGTTTTATTTTTTCTTTCAATATTTCTAGCTAATCCCACTTTCCATTTCATTTAAAAGCCGCTCAAAAACGAAAAACAAAAAAACTAAAATATTTACAAAAATTATGCATAAGTTTAACACGTTTTTTCTTTCAGAGAGCATTTTGTGAATGACGCGCGTAACTTTTTCGACTGAAGGATTGGAAAAGAACAAAGCTTTTCCTCAAACTTTCAAAAATATCATATCGAATATTCTGTTATTTAGAGAAGCAGCTGTGATTTTAAATGGAATAACAGATGCCCTGCTTAAATTTACGAAATGATTATGCCAAAAGTATGCTACAATTGGAAATAGCTCAGAATTCTATGCCATGGTTAAAAAGAAACTTGAGGATTACTAGGGAAATATAACTCTTTAGATATGTAGACGGGGAACTATTTTGGGTTTGACAAGAAACTCACTGAAGACCGAAAATGCCTAAGAAAATATTGGGCGGAATTTGTAAAAGGTTCTTGATCAAATCTAATGGAATACTCTTGTTTATTCGGTTTTATCGATAGTATTTCGATAACATTGTTGCTTTAGTGAAAAATAAGAAAAACCTTTTAAAATTAACAGAGAATTTGAGAATGTTTAAGGCACATTCGTGTTGAATCCAGCTTGATAGGAGTATCTATCGATACTTTGTACGTTATGTTAAAATTTTATTAGAGACTAGCGACTAGTCGATAGTATTATCGATAATCGATAGAAAATTTCCGGATAGAAAATATGTTTAAGGATTTTGCAAGATTCGCAATTGTATAGCTTCTGTCTAAAACAAAAACATATATATTTTTTAAATTTATTTTTGAAAAGACATATATTAATTTTGTTAATATATATAGTTGATTCTCCGATGATTCAGAAAGTGAATCTTTAAGTGGATGGAAAATTGGCTTATCTCGAACGATCGAACGGCAATCGAAACACATGAATCTTTGCCTCATTTACAATTACTTGTAAATACTCATAATGCTAAGTAGATATATTTGTGCCCACATATGAGCACATCAATGAGTATTTATGAGTATTAAGGACAATTTCACTACTTGACAGCTGTTCGCATTGGTTACTTCAGTCAACTGTTGATTATTTGCAATTACTTCAACTCTCTTCGCTCTTCCTCAATTGACAATTGATAAGCTACACACACGCACACACCAACATGTCATACATATATATGTGTGTGTGTGTGTGTGTGTGTGGTCATATAAAGTGAAAGGAGCGGCATTTGAGCTGCGATTGATTGGATAGCGAGAGTAGATCAGAGCAGAGCAGAGCACAGCGTGGGTAATGGCAATAACAACTGCTACTGCTGCTGATTGGGTGTGTGTAATTGTGTGTGTGTGTGTGTGTGTGCTTGGCTCGTTCAGAAATCATGTCAATGCGTACAAATTGGAAATCTTTAAAGCTTGCGAACTTTTCAGTACTCACAGATGGGCGAGATTAACAATCAATCAATTAGAGTAGCTGAGACAATTTCATGTGTATTTCATGTGTTGTAGGTGCAAACTCTTCTGTCCCCCACACCCTGCCCTTCTCCAAAACCCCTTTAACCGCCAGCAGTCCACAAGCTGATTAACAATGGAAAAAACAATAACAATAAACCAGAAATCAATTGGCACGCGGCTTCATTAACACATCACGTTGAGCGCAAATTGCAAATTGCAAATTAAAATCGGTTTGTTATCGATAACTAGTTCGATCGATTGAAGATCTCGATAGCAGCTGGTCGGGTGGGCGTTGATTGTGCACATAGAAAGTCGAGCAAGAATTATCATAATCATGATAATGAAACAGGTGATTAAATATATTTATATATACTTAAACCAGCTATAAATACTAACAACGATAAATACTGTTGATTCAATTCATTTGCAACTCTCTGAGACAAGATTAATAGCGTATATACATATGTATACATATATATATATATGTGTATATATATATATATATATATATATATATATATCATATATATGAGTAGAGAGAGAGCTATTTGTCATTTGTGTGAAGGCTTCTGCAAATTTAAAAACAATCCGATTATGCCCAATGTCCTATATGATTAAATACATATGAGTCCACACATGATCTCCGTATATCGATATATACCTATATTAATGCATTATTGTATGTATATATTGATTACAATGTATTATAAATCACAAAGAAAGCGCACGATGGGGATTCCCCCTGAGATAACATAACGATAACTATAAATATTATTTAACAAAATGAAGGTACAGATTCTAAGCACAAGCTTTGCGCTTGGACATTATTTATTATCAAATGAATGAGTATAATATGAAGAAGAAGAAGAAGACGCTGTGGAAAAATATAATTATTATAATCAACCCCCGAAAGAAAGCGAGAGCGGGCGGCATAGCCGTTCGCGTTGCCGTTGGCGTTGGCGTTGGCGACATTTGTCTGCGATCCGATCTCAAAATTAACATAGAAGATCGGACAACAACAGCAACAGCAACAGCAACAACAACAATAATATACAACGGTCGTCGCATTTATGAAGAGATTCATGCAACCGATAAAAGCGGGCGACGCTGTGGCAACGCCGGCTCACAAGGAAGAGACGCGTCGCTGCTCGCGTCGCAGTCGCTGCCCGCGTCGCAGCTGGCGTTGACAGCGAGCTGGATGCCTGTCCAAGCAGCGAGCGACGGCAGCGCCGCAATTTACATACATAACACGATTGCTACACACACACACACACACACACATAGACACACACTCGCTTGGAGCTGACGTCGCTGCTGACTGCGCCGCCGAGAGAAATATCGAAAATGAAATGGCAATACTTTCCCAGCGTTGGTATAAAAGCGCCACTCGACCAATGGGACATGTCTCATTACGGTTTACTGTTAGATCTCGCTAAGATGTACGACGGGAGATCAACAAGAGCAGCATTTCAAGCAACAACAACAACAAATACAACAACAATAACAATGATGACAATGGCAACAACAGCTCTGCTGTTGCTGCTGTTGGCGGTCAACCAGGCGGCGTCCATGTCGCTGGATCGTTTGGCCCTGGAACGGAACGAGCTGCCCCCCGCTGCTGCTGAACTGCAGCAGCCAGGTGCGGCCAGCACACTTGTTGTGGATGACATGAAGATGGCCGCACTGCCGGCGCATGGATCTACGGATATGTATATGCTGGTGCCGGAATCAGTGGCCAGCCAGCTGGACGATACGGAGCATGTGCATCGTAATACCATCGAAGCCGATGCCGATGCCGATGCCGAGGCTGAGGCAGAGAATGCAGCCGTTGGCGAGAGCGCCGATATGCTGATGCTGGAGAGCGATGATACGCCGGCCATGCAGCTGGTGGAGCTGCCCAGCGATATAACCGTGGCGGAGCTAAAGACCGAGACGCAGACAGAGACAGCACAAGCAGAACTGGAGCTAGAGGCGGCAGCAGCAGCAGAGCCGGTGGCAGCAGAAATTGCATCGCCGGAGCTGATTGAGGAGCATGTCGTAGAGCAGCCAGTGGAGCAGTCAGTGGAGCAAGTGCAGCAACAGGCACAGTCACAGTCGCAGTCAAGCAGCCAGGAGGCGCAGCTGGAGAATGCTGAGGCTATGGCAGATGCAACCACCGAGGCAGTGCCGGCCAATGAGGAGACACAAGCGGATGATGAAGTGGTGCCCGCTGCAACCGAGGAGGAATATACCACGCCAGCTGCCATAGATCAGGAACCGGCAGAAGCAAGTCAGCCAGAAGAGCAACAAGAGTCGGAACCGGAACCAGAGTTGGAGTTGGAGTCGGAGTCGGAGCCGGTGGCACAGGTTCAACCCGAGCAGGAGCAGCTGGCTCCAGAAGAGACCAAGTCCGAAACAGAAGCAATTGCCGAGAACGAAGTGGACACCACCGAGTCATCAACCGTGCTGGAAAGCATGGCGGCGGGCATTGAGGAAGGCCTCAGCGCAGCCACGAGCGAGCTGCTGCCCGAGGAGCTGAACGTGGCCGAAACCCAACAGGATGAGCAGCCAGCCAAGGAGCCATCAGTCGAGCTGGAGGCACAAACTGCAGCACCCGAGCTCATCGTGGAAGCGGCAACTGAACAGTTGGAGCAGGAATCCATGCCAACGGCTGATGATGCCGCGGAGCAGCCAAATGCCGAACAGCCAGTGCCAGAGGAAGGAGCTCCAGTGGACGCCGAGCTGGAACCAATGGCAGATGCTGAACAGGAGCCGCAACCCATGGAAATCCTTAGTATGCCCGTCGTGCAGAACGAGGAGGAAGCTAGCAAGCCGGCCGCTGAAGTTGAGACCGAGATGCACAAGGAAACGGCGCCAGCTGTGGAAGAGCTGGAAAGCCAGCCACCATCCATTCTGGCTGATGAAATGCCCGATGCAGTTGCGCCAGTTGCTGCAGCTCCGGCAGAGCCACAAGCTGAGGCTCAGCCTGAAGCCCAAGACGAGCCTCAAGCTGATAAGGCAGCTGAGCCCCAAGCTGAGCCCCAGGCCGAGTCTGAGCCATCGATCCTGACGACCATCATACCAGTCGCAGTGCCGCCGCAGTTGCCAATGCTGATCCAAGAGCCGGAACCGGAACCCATTCAGGTCGTGGACAGCGTGTTGAACTATGTGAATGCCTCGTTTGCGCCACAGCAGCAGCAGCAGGATCAGATGCCCGAACAGGATCTGGAGCAGGAGACAGCCACAGAGAGCGCATTCAGTGCCCAACTGCGACGCTACGATGGCGCCCAACTCTGGCGCATTGTGGTGCAAACGGATAAGGATAAGAAGCTGGCCGATGAGCTGCAGTCGAAATATGGTAAGTGCCACATGCCACATTCCACATGCCAGGCAATTGAATAACCCACAATCTCTCTCTCTCTCTCTCCCACAGACGGACAACTGTGGAAGGAGGTCAAGCAGGAGGTCGACTACCTGCTCAAGCCGCAGGTGCTCGCCGCTGCCGAGCGACACATACGCGCCGCCAACTTGTCGCGCATCGTGCTGATCGATAATCTGCAGCAGGTTATCGAAGTCGAAAATCCGCCCGCTGACAAAATTGCCGAGCTCCAGAATCGAAAGGGTGAGTGCAAAGTTGGGGGAAGGGCCGATTTTGTCGCAAGTGTTTTTTTTTTCGGTCGCCTTGAGCTCAGGTGTCGCCATAAATGAGCTTTTAATGCAGCCAACGGTTGGGGCGTGTGAAAAGTCATAAAGCGACAAGTGACACGAAATCAAGAAGCAAGGCGCAGACGAAGACAGCAAGCAGACCGACCAGACGCTACCCTGTACTCAAGGCACAGATTCTTTACTGAGTCGCCAAACTAGCCGCAGCTAGAAATCGATATTTATCGAAAGTGAATCGATACCTAGAATTATCGCAAGGAAAGCTGCAACATGTTTTGCATATAATATGTTTCGGACCGAGGTCCGAAGTCCATTTTTATCGAAAGCGAATCGATAATTATCGGTTTCGTAAAAACGTAAAGAATTATCTCAAGAAAATCTGCAACTGTAACAAACTTAGCCGAAGTAAGCAATCGATATTTATTGTAAAGTGAATCGATAACTATCGGTGAATTATCGCTAGGAAAGCTGCAACATGTTTTGCATATAATTTACAAATCAGATATCGATGAATTATCGAAAGTGAAGGGGGCTAACTATCGATAAAAAGTTGACTCCACAAATCGATATTTTTTTACTTTTTCGTATATAATAGGAATTATCGAAATAACAGTTAATAGGTTTTGGCCTTTAAAGTCTTTTTCTCTATGGGGCCCGCTGCGACTATCGACTTAATGATACCCTCTTTTTCTCGACCAACTTTGAAGGGGTATAAAAACAGAACGAACAGAGTGTGAAGGTTGTTGAAGGTAAAGCAAGACTTGGCAAAAGGGGTTGCAAAAGGAAATGAGACATCGCGACAGTTAACTGAGTGACGGCGGAACACTTGTGACAGCTTTGATATGCCCCGCCACGCCCACAAGCCGCCCTCTTTTGGCTGCACTTGAAGCTAGCCATGAACTTGGAACGCACCGCGACGCCTTGACTGAGATGGGAATGGGCAAGGGCAGGGGCAGGGGTAGGAACTTGCAAGACACTTGTTTAATCAATAAACGGCAGGACACGCAATTTCCTTGAGTCGGTGCAGGAATTGAGCCATTTCTCCCAATCGCCAAGCTATATTCAGGCACTTGACACTTGCCCTTCGAGGTTCGTAATTCGAGGGAGGGGGCGAGGTCAGGTTGAATGAACTGCTCGGTTGGGGTTGCCATAGTTAGTTAGCATACGCTCGCTCAGTCTGGCAATATTCTGTTCATATTCCGCAGGACATCGCCTCACCTGGCAGGCCTATCATCGCCTGGAGGATATTCACGGCTTTATTGATTACATGGCCAAAACGTATCCGGACATTTGCTCCACCGAAACCATCGGCCACTCCGTAGAGAAGCGTCCGCTCAAGATACTCAAGTAAGTTCTCCGACGACGAGGAGCTGCTGCAGCGTCCACCAGGTCTTAAATGTTCGCTTTTCCTTGCAGAATCTCCAATGGAAATGCACGCAATCCCAGCATCTGGATCGATGGCGGTATGCATGCACGCGAATGGATCAGTCCCGCAACGGTCACCTATATAGCCAATCAGTTGGTCGAGGGCTGGGAGGATCTGCCCGAGCATATGCGAAACATTAACTGGTACATCCATCCGGTGGCCAATCCCGACGGCTACGAATACTCCCACACCACGGACCGTTTGTGGCGCAAGAATATGCGCGCCCATGGACGCCAATGTCCGGGCGTCGATCTCAATCGTAACTTCGGCTACAAGTGGGGCGGCAAGGGCACCTCGGCGAGTCCCTGCTCGCAGACATATCGCGGCAGCAAGGCCTTCTCGGAGCCGGAGACATTCTACATATCGAAATTCATAAGCGGCTTCCCGCGCGACACTTTCCAGGCGTATCTGTCGTTCCACAGCTACGGCCAATATATACTCTATCCCTGGGGCTATGACTATCATCTGACCAAGGATCGCGCCGATCTCGATCGTGTGGCACGCCAAGCCGGCTCGGTAAGTAACTGCTCCAGCTAATCCCAAACGCTTGAACTCTTACGATTTTCCGCCTCGAACAGATCATCACCAAGTCGTCGGGCGTTAAGTATACGGTGGGATCTTCGGCCACAACGCTCTATCCGGCCGCCGGCGGCTCGGACGATTGGGCCAAGGGCATTGCGGGCATCAAGTATGCCTACACCATCGAGATGGGCGACACGGGTCGCTACGGCTTCGTCCTGCCCGCCCAGTTCATTCAGTACAACGGCAAGGATGGCTACACCTTCGCCGATACGGTCGCCCGCGCTGTTGCCCTGGGACGCACAACGGATGCCAGAAGCAGCTCCAGCTCCAGCAGCAGCCGTCGCCGCCGCACTCGCTAGTTGCCTGAACTTAGACTTAGTTTAATATGACTTTTTTTTTTTGCGTTCAATCATTTTTTTTTTTTTTTTGAATGTTATTTATACGAAACTATTTATTTATTTATTTATTTGTAACTAGACAAATTGAACATTTCAAAATAGACTGAGACATGTTTATTGAAAAAAAAAAAAAACTAGATATAACTTGGGAGTTACGGGATCATCGAGTTGTGGTACATGAGAGGTAAAACCTGGAGAGTTTGTAGTTCTTTTATCTCCTAGGATCCTGAGTCATTTACTTTTTCTGTCCATAACCAGAATCTCCAAGAGTAAAGAAATGGAAACCCGCTCAAAACTAAATAACTATCTGTTATATAAAATAGATATTTCAAGCTGGGTTTATTGTTTAATCGCTTATTAAAACTTCTTGTTGTGGCATCTTAGCCATAAATTTGAAAGATTCAACAAATTACCGAGCGTGAGAAAGTTTGAGCTCATTTATCTATTTGAGCTTAGATCACATTGGAATTTAAATAAATGAACGCAATTAATCGATTTCAAACAAAACTGAACACGAATTTCGGGTCAAGCGTTAATAAATACCACGACGAACACAATTATCGGCGCGATCTCTGAAAACATATTAAGAGCGCATTCCAAAACGTAAATACCCTAGCTCGGAATGTGCAAAGGTCACGAAAGGTGACTAACCAAAGGCACGATCACAATTTAAAGCTCGTTCTTTGACAACTTTGAAAACAAAGTTGGCAAGCTTTTAAAAAGGCATTCAGATATGTGCATATGCCACAAACATAAAATATATATATCCCAAACAATATATATCTGAACGAAAAGAATCTTCTTGCTATATTAGTCTTGTATAGGCTTCGAGCTTTGAAAAGAAGCCTGAAACTTCAAGTAGAATTTTGTTAAGGTCTTGAAGCTGATCCAAATATTTATATATATTGAAGGAACAGCTATGAATAGGTACAGGGTATTAAGAGAGAGGGAGAGAGAGAGAGAGAGAGAGAGAGAGAGAGAGAGAGAGAGAGAGAGAGAGAGAAAGAGTGAGAGAGAGAAAGACTGAGAATTGCAACAACTTTTGCGGTGAATCGTGTAACTAAGTATAAATAGCTTGGCTTGGTATAACAGTATAACAGTTATTTATAACATTTCGAGCAAAGTAAAAGTTGAGCTATGCAAATTTGTGGCCCATTCTGCGTGTGTGTGTGTGTGTGTGTGTGTGTGTGTAAGTGTGCGTGTGTGTGTGTTAATGTGATGAAGAATTGAGAACAGACGCAAAACAGCGAAAAGTAGCCGTTACTTGATCAAACCGTATCGAACGGCCGCACGGGCAACATTCGGCACATTGGACGCTTGCAAAAGCCAAGCAAATAGAATGCATTACGCATACGCACTGTGTGCCGTTGCACTATGCGTGCCACAGCTGTTGGCAGCATCATCATCATCATCACGTTACGATTTCTTTGCGCGCACCGGCGACAATTTGGTGCGTTTGCCCTTCTTTGGCGGCGGCGTCGCCCAGCTGCTGCGCTACCTGCGCCCCATGGAGCTGGCGGGCGGCATTGAACGTCGCTCGGCGCTGCGCATGGCGCTGGACGAGAACTACGTGAGCTATCGGGGCGCTCAACTCTGGAAGCTCAACTTCAATGGCACACGCAAGCGCGGCGATAGCTCGCCGGATGCCCAGTTCAATCAATTCGTGGAAGACTTTGGTGAGTAGCGAAATTGGCAGCGGGAGAGAGACCCCCTGAGGGATCTCGATTTCAATCAGACCATCTGCAGACACTGAAAAAACCATCAATCGATTTGACAGACATTCTAATTAGGCAGATGGTCAAGAGATTCGCGTACTTCCTGTTTGCTGATTGGAAGCCAAGAAATTGCGCTTTAAAATGCCGAAGAGTGAATGCCCTTACGGCATCAATTATTTCTTAATATATATGTTGTACGGTTTGAAGAATGATTGACTGACTGACTGACTGATTGATGACCAAGCAGCTGGACAATAAATTGGCATACTGCCTGTTTTCTGATTAAAAACCAAGAAGTTGATATATATATATTTTACTATTTGGTAACTGATTGACTGATTGACGGATTGATGATCAATGCAAAGCTCACACCGTTAAAGCTACGAAGCTGCATTTTTTACTAGACAAATGAATAATATTCTTAAAAACAATAAAAAAAAAATGCTACCTTTGGACTGCTGTTGATTTTTCTTCCTGATCAAAAGCCTAGCTTATTATAAAGTCAGAAGGTAATAATAGTTTCGAAGAACATAAAACCCCAACGAACAGTCAGATATGCAAAGCAAAAAATTCGCTTAACTGTAGTTCAGCCAAAATACACACACAGACTGGGGATCAGAGGTGGGCTGTTGACCTCTTTACCGAAAGAATAGAATAGAACATGTCAAATAGTATCAAACGCCCAGCCGCTGGCAGTGAGTAAACTAAGCCACAAGTCACTCGGTCAGTCAGTCAGTCAGTCAGTCAGTCAGTCAGTCAGTCAATTAGGCAGTGAGCCAGTCAGCTAGTCGCCGGGTCGGGCAACAGGTGTTGTTCACGCATAAAATTGACATTAATCAAAGAGCAAGAAATTCAGCGAATCTCGACCTTCTGCCAGCAAATGCGAGAGTGTGGAGAATTAGTTCTGTTTGTGTGGCACGATCAGCATGATGTTGATGTTGATTATACTCTTGATGTTGGTGTTCTCTGCCGGCAGTCGTGGCAGTGCCCAGTTAATACTGTGGCGCAGCGTTCCGATGCCGGCTCTCGCGGCCCTGCCCGAGCTGTGGACGCTGAACAGCAGCGAGCTGTACGAGGCGACGTTTGAGAGTCTGCAGTGGCTGTCGCCCACCGATCTGAGACGCTTCGATTTCCTCTCGCCGGGCTCAACGTATCAGATCAATCGACGCTATCGCAATGATGCATCCGTGCGTCGCTACTACGGCCATCAGCTGTGGAAGCTGCATGAGACGCGTCTCGGCCAGCCGAAGCTGCGGGCATTTTTGCGTCGCTTTGGTAGTGCCAAGACCCACAAACATGTTCTACGATCGTTCAGCTCAAAATGTCTATCTTACAGGCAGCGAGGTGTGGAACATCAATCAGGATGGCATCGATATAATCATCGAGCACAAGAATGTGGCGGCCGCACAGCAATACATGGAGCAGACCGCCTTCAGCTATAACATCATGATCGATGACATCGAGACGGCCATCGATGAGACCTACACGGAGGTCAACGAGGCGGATACCGATAACACGTTGGCTAACTACTCGCTGCCTTGGCTAAACCGCGAGAGTGCACTGCTCACCTGGCGAAGGTACCACGATCAGGGCGATATGCAGCAGTTCCTTCAGAATATATTGGAAACGCACTCCGAGCTGGCGGAGATCGTGCAAATTGGTCTCACACGCAACAAGCGACCGCTCGAGGTGCTCAGGTCTGTAAACATTCAATGTTATGTGCACTGTTAAGGTTACTGTTCATGTTATTGTCTCTGTTACTGTTTATGTTATAGGCACTGTTAAGGTCTATGGTAATGTTATTGTCACTACTATTGTTACAGTTTCGACTTAATGTTAATGTGACTGATGTCGCCACAGTTTCCACGCCTAATGTTATGAGCACTGTTAAGAGCACTGTTCATGTTTATGTTACTGTAACTGCTACAGTTTCGATTGTTTAAGTTATGGGCCCTATTTAGATCTCTGTCGAGGTGCTCAGGTCTGTAAACACTCAATGTTGTGTGCACTGTTAAGATTATTGCTCACGTTAATGTGACAGTTTGAACTGAGTACTGTTAAGGTCTCTGTTAATGTTATTGTCTCTGCTACTGCTACAGTTTATGAATACTATTGAGGTCTCTGCTAAATCGATATTGTAACAACTCCTATTACTCTAACACTCTTGATCTTACACTTTTACTGTCAATAATAGAAGTTCTTTCCACAGAATCTCGAATGGCAATTCGAATAATTGGGCCGTTTTTGTGGATGCCGGAATGCAGGCGCGCGACTGGCTCAGCCCTGCAGCGCTGACCTATGCCATCTCGAAGCTAAGCTGGCTGTGGGAGCAGGGTGAGGCGGATAAAGCAATGCGTCACATCGATTGGTACTTTTTGCCATTGGCTAATCCCGATGGCTATCAGTACTCGCGCCTCACCGATCGCCTGTGGACCAAGAACCGCAATTACGATAGCGCCAGCGGCTGCTATGGCGTCAACTTGGATCGCAACTTTGACTATGGCTGGGGCCAGGCGGGCTCCACGTCGAATCCATGCAAGAATCTGTACCACGGCGCGAAAAGCTTCTCCGAGCCGGAGACGCGTGCCATACGCAACTTTTTGCTCGGTATGCGCGACTATTTGGGCGCGTATGTGTCCTTCGGTGGCTACGGCCAGGCGATCACCTATCCCTGGGGCGATGCTGACTATGTGACCAGTAATCAGCGAGAGCTGCGCCACACGGCCCGCCAGGCGATCCTCAATTTTCGCCGGCTCAACCATGCCGAGTACAGCATGGGCAGCAGCTATCGCCAGAAGCTGGCGCGATCGGGCAATGCGGCCGACTGGGTCCAACAGCACATTGAGCCGCAATATGTGTACAATGTGTTCCTTAAAGATCAGGGTCGCTATGGCTACCTTATGCCGCCGCACTACATACTCGAGTCCGGGGAGGAGGCCTACGAATTTCTCAAGACCATAGCTCAACAGCTGAACTGACAACACGAGAACTATTTTTAGCGACTATTTTTTTTTTTTTTATATATATTTATTATGGATTATTTATTATATTTTTCACTTATTTATTTAACTTATTTATTTCTTTATCACTTATTTTGTCATTCGAATATTATAAGAGCACTTGTATCTATTTTCTTCAATAAAGCCCATATGATCTTTTATATCTGACGAAAGATTTTCCCCCTTAACGACCCGGCTAATTCCTAATTAAAGAGAGCTGATTCATAAATCCTACAAACTTGTTGATGAAAACTTGATTCATAATATAACAATAAATTTTATTTGAATTCTGGCATTTTTTCGTCTTTGTTTTTTTCAAAATCTGCTTTTTAACGCAACAACTTGTGGTTTTTTATGACCTTATCATAAGAAAGTTTTAAGTGTTATCAATTCAGTTTCTCAGCTTTACTGACTATTTACATAGTCTTGCATAATAGTCAAATTTAGTTTAATTGAATTATCTACAATCTCAACAAAAACACAAGTTGTTTCCTCACGACATAAGCCCGCCACGGCCACGATCAACGGCGGAGTTTGAACTGCTTGCTCGCAGGGCAAAAACTGTGGCATGCTTTTAGGCGAGGCACTTAAAGCATAACTCAACAGAGTTTAGCCAGAAAAGCCAGTACAATTAAATCTTGATAAATAAATAAATATTCAGCAAGTGCACAAGCGTTTTGTGGCAAACTTGGAAAACTCCTGAGGTCCAACTAAACGCAATTGTATTACGACCAAAAAATGTCAAATTGCTGACAACAACAAACAAATGTTCAAAATAAACCCAAAATAGAAAGCAGTGAAGAAAAAAAAACTGTAAAAGAGCGCGAGAGAGCAAGCAGAGCAGAAGAGCTGATGCTAGAGCGAGCGCGAGCGCGAGTGCGAGCGTTGGCCGGACAGCTAGTTGAACTGGGTGGAACTTTCACTTTCAATCGCGTTTTGAAAACTAGTAAAGAAAAAATGGGGGAAAAAAAATGTAACGACAAATGGCGCGACGACGACGACGACGGGCACCAAGATGTTATTCATTTATTTATTTACTTAACATGCATATATAGAAATTATGCGGATCAGGCGAAAGGCCTGCCAAAGCTCAAAGCGCGCAAAGAAAGTGATTTAAGCGCTGGAAAACAACAAAAAAAAAAAAAAACAAAAACCTGCTGAAGAACGGCCAGAGGCAAACAGATATGCACGGCCAACAAAATACCCTAGATTCGCAAACAATGAGCCGAAAAGCAAACAATTCGCACAGATTATTGTTCAAGTGTGCGTCTGTGCGTGTGTGTGCATGTGCCTGCCTGTATGTGTGCGTGCGTGTGTTCTCTTGGTCAAGCATGAAGCGAGTATTGAATGAAGCTCTCGACTGTCGATTGTTTGAAATTAAATTAACCACATAAAGCTGCTGCTACAGTTCCCAAAAGGGTAGCACACACAAAAGTGAAAATCGTATGCAGAAGCGGAACAAAATGAGCACAACAACAATAACAAATACGCAAAATACAAAAAAGCCAGCTAGCAGCAGCAGAAGAAGCACAAATTATAAACTACAAAGAAGAAAAAAAAAAACAAACTTAATTGGTGGGGGCCATGTTGATCATCATTAAAGGCGAAAGAAAGTAAAAACAAGTGGGTCAAAAATTGCGCCGTCATACGCGCACACACACACACACACACACACACACACACACATGTATGCATGCATATATATGTACATTTAAAACTTGTAATAGTTGGATGTATGTGTATACAAAATGACATATTGAAAAACACATAATCACGCACGCACGCACGCACGCGCATACATGCATACATCTGCACAGTTTGACATGTGTGTGTGCAGCAATTGAATCAAATTTACAACAGAGCACAATGCCTTTCAAATATATGTATACGCATACATGCATCTCAGTAAGCTTGCATGTATCGCTGCTGCTTCTTGCACTCACTCACAGATAAGTCATGCATTTCCCAGCTCTGAGGTCAGCAGGTAAAACCACTGATCAAAAGATTATGCTTAATATTTCAATAATTATAGCTATCTAGCTGTAGGTTTTCCTAGTTAATTTTTTTTTGCATTTGTCGAGTCTTAAAAGTTCGGCTTAGCAACAGATTGTTTATGGCTTGGCATTATGTTATACATTAACATTATTGTGTTATGTTATTTGCAGTATCAAAAGTATCATCCTGTAATGAGTCATTTGGTAAATTCATTCCAACAATGATGACTGTTCTTTAAAGTCATTAAACTTTTTGTTCGTATTTGTGCTGTTTATGAAGGAATATTATTGTCAGGTATTTCAGACATTAGCAGTTCTAGCTTTAAACTGGTGAGAGTATATACATATATATATATGGTATATATGTATATCTAAAGGTTGCATGTTATCGTTTTACAATGTGTGCACAGAGTGTACAAATTATATCTGTGATGACAGTTTGTTTACTTTATTTTTACTTTTCTCACTTAAAAAGATAGCCAATATTCAATTTTAAATGATGAATTGCACAAGTTATTGAGGCGAGTAAGTGAACCAAGCAAGAATGACAAGAATGATAAATAGTGGAAGTGCATACAGACACATATGCATATAAAATGACTATTGGATATGCATGCATACATGTATGAATACTTATGAAATGCACTGTGCTCAAATCAAGCCAGAGCAGGCGTTCGTGCCCGAAATAGAGGTGTTAATTTCGAATGGACTATTCCGTGCTGTTACGCTGAGCGCTGCGAGCGAGTGGCTTTCAATGCAAAGCTGGAGATACACATTAAAAGCAGAAACAAAAAAAAACCATTAACAGTTGCGATGTGGCTGTCAAACTGTTGCCTGTACAAGTGCAAAGTGCAAAACGGACGCCAACTGCACGACTGACTGTGCCTATGCATGTGCATGTGTGTCTGTGTGAGTAATAGATTGACTTTTGATAAAGCACACGAAATGCAACAACAGTAGCAGCAGCGGACACATAAGCAGCAGCAGCAGCAGCAGCGGGCGCAGCGACGCATCACATTACAGCACGACGCAAAAGAGAGTCAATGTCGCTGACTTGCATTGCATAGCAGTGAGATGGGAAGAGTGTAGGCGCAGCAACAACAAAAAATTACTCTGACAGCAGCACACACGCACACATGCGCACATATGCACAGGCTTCACAAATTTATTGTTGTTGGTTCATGTTTTTTTTTTTTTTTTAATTTTTTTGATGCGTGACTCTCTCGCGCTGCCTGTAAGCGCGTCGCTGCTGCTGCTTGCTGCTTTCTGCCTGCTGCGCCGCCGCTGCTGCTGCTGCTGTTACTGCTAGTGCTGCTGCGACTACTGTTGTTGTCAATTCATTCAGTACGCGCCGATCGCTCCAAGATCGGTCGTCAGGCAGCAGCGCAATTTTTTTTTTCCCAAAATTGCTTTTTTTTTTCACTTTCTGTTGTAATTCTGTTTAACGTTTGTTTTTTTTTTATTAATTTTTTTCGGTCTCTTTTTCTGATTTAGTGTGTGTGCGTGTATTATTTTGTTCCGTTTGGTTTTATTTTGGTTTTTTTTTTTGTTGTATTTATTTTTTATCGGGAAACGGCCCTCGGCACAGTTGCCTGGCTGGGTTTTATATAAAAATTGAAGCGACACAAAGGCAGCATTTAGTCTGGATCCGTCAGTGAGCTGCTAAGTGTTACAGTCAAACACAAACACACACACACACACATACACGCAAAGGTGTGTCAGCAGCAGCAACTGACCGGCAACTGCAGCATCCAAGAAGCGCAGCAGCAGCAACGACAACAACAACAAACACAGCGAAACGAAAAACGTAAGCTAAATAAATGAATTGAATTGTGCGTGTGTGCGTGTGTGCGTGCGAGCGAGAATGCAAGAGCGTTAATGCGGATGCGTTTCTGAATGAGAGAGGTCATCCATGATTAACGTTTGCATGTAAATTAACATTAACATTAACATTAACATTGCGCTTAAACTTTTAACTGCAACGGGCTGCGACAAGTTTCTATACCCTGTATGCAGTGAACAGTGGACTAACAAAAATGGGTATAATGATGTATGTAACGGGCAGAAGATAACCGATACCCGATACCCAATATCCGAACCCGATACCCGATTGAATATATACAAACATTTACATATACTAAATTAGAATCAATAATTTTTTGGTGTGAAAAGAATAAGGGATAACAAATTTGCAGGAAAACTTCTTCCCGCCTATCAAAAAATCGATAAATATCAACGATTGTAAGATCTAATTTGACTATTCCGTATACAGTATATATGACGGCATAACAATTCTGTGCACAGGGTATTTCGCAGTCGGGCACTCTTACTTATTTATGACTCGTCAAGGGAAATGTTAAGTCGCTCCAGTTTTGGAGCACAGCACGAACTGGCGATAACATCTGGGACACGTGATCGAAACGAAGGTCGGGCTATTCACAATAGCTCTGCCCCACAAGATTCCATTGCTGCGCACAACAACCTAAATGTTTGCTTAGAACCAGTTCTCTGGGCCGCTTTCTGCACTAAAAAAAAACAAAAACAAAAACAAAAACTAAACAAATCAAATAGACGATAATCCAAACAGGTCGTCGGGAGAAAATTAGCACAATTGCGTGCTAACCAAGAGCGACAACAGTTTCGCAACCGAAACTAAGATTCCGATTCAGATTCCGATTTGGATTCCGTTTCGGATTTGGATTCCGTTTCGGATTTGGATTTGGATTCTGAAAGACTGCGCTCGTAATTAGAATTCAATCTCAAAAGCAAAAAAAGGGGCCAAAAACAATATTCAGTTGCCTCGAGATTGCGCAAGTGTCTTTCGCATACAAATGGATTCATTCCGAATGCGTTTCGAATCGTCGTATCGCATAATAGACCGCAATCCAAGCCCACCCACTTCCCGCGCTTGGCATAAAGCCCAAATGCGCGTCTCGAATTGATCGTCGACAGTTGACGGACTGACTGACAAAAAATATATGCAAATAAAACCAATTGCAGCCAAGCTATAGAAAGCACAGCGTGTCCAATTGCCGATAACATTGAACTTGGCCAAGGCCAAGACACACACACGGACACAGGAAGCCGTTGTCCAAAATCAACCACAACAACAATATATGTATATTACTTGGACTTGCCTATTTATCATCATTTCATGTATTTAAAAATGCAATTGCAACATTTTGTTAGACTCTGTCCTGGCATTTCATACAGGGCTGCAAGGCCGCAGAGAAGTCGATGGTTCAAATCGTAAAGCCTTTGGGTTTCTTTCGAAAACCTCGTTTTTCAACTACTCGAACCCAGGTTTTGGTTCAAAGGTTTGGTTTTTGAAAAGCTTTTTGGACAAATGCCCAGATTTAAGACTCGGTTTACCATAAAAAATTATTGGGAAAATCGGTTTGAACCGGTTTTGTTAAAAGGCGGTTTGAGAACTTTCATTAAGGAAGACTCTGGTTTAGCAAGGGTATGTAAGATTAAACTAAATAAACTTAAATAAATACAAAATGAAATCTATAAAAACCAAGATTCCTGAAAGATTCGAACTGTGAACCGGGCCACTGACAATTCGTCAGATTGGGAATTACAATATTTCCCCTACAGATAAGGTTGCTAGGCAGCATGGCAGAGCCTTTCGGAATTGTTGTTAAAAGTGGGAAAATTGCAAATAGATAACCTGTGATCTGTGGAAAACTACTCCATGTTGTCTCTATATTTATGAGCTACATATCAGAGCTAAGGCTTTGAAAATAATACTCCTGAGACCTTGGTTATTCAATCGAAGAGGCTGATTGTGAATTGAGGACACTGTGAAGGTCTTGCCAAGAAGTTGGGAAAACCAAACCAGTTTCACACAAACTATTTTCACCCGTTTTTCCAAAAGAAAGCTCAGATTCTTAGCTTAGATTGTTGATCAGTCAGTCAATCCGTCAATCCGTCATTTGGCTCAAGCTTTAGAATTTTTAATGACTGCACAAATTATTATATAAAATCTATAAAAAACAATTAGGTCATCGCAATGTATACAAAAAAGAGCTTCATTTCCGTTCGTTTTTCATATCATAAATTAACATTTTTAACGATTTACAACACTGGCTTGCAATTAGTTTTCGCTGACGTACAAAAAATATATTGCGAGGATTTACAACTATTCTGTTATAAGATTTATCAGTTATTATTATATATTATTATATAGATTGAGATTTACAGCTCTGAGTTAAACGATTTTGCAACTTAGTATTGAGCATTAATTCAATTGTTAAAATCAATAATGGGAAAGTTTTCAAAGTTCCTTTCCGATTTCCCATATCGTAAACGTGAATTTGTAAAAATATCCCATCCAGCTGGATCGCAAACAACTGTCAATTTTATACATTGGAAACATTCACAAAATCACAAAACAAAACCAATCACATTAGTTTTCCAATATCGTAAATGCACAGTTCTGGAATACAACTCCATGCCAATATACGATATACGTGAATGTTAATTTCGTGTAATTACAATTGCGCTCCATATAAGCAAGACTAGTTTTATGAACGAGTTTAGTTTCCCTTTTTCTGTTAACATTAAATTGGGAAATTTGTAGAAAATCATAAAATAAACCCTCATTAGTTTAACATATCGTAAATATAGTACTTCTAACAACTCGTGTGTGCTCTAAACTGTTTTCATGAGTTATTTGTTTTTTTTTTTTTGTTTCGAATATGGATTAAGGAAAAAAAGGTGACTCGATTAACAAACTAAGTGGCGAGTGCTATTTGTATTCATTTGAATAGAGTCTGCGACCCAGAAACTCAACTAAGCGTAACGGGGGCGTGGCGGGGCGGGACGAGTTGGGTTAATTGGGTTTGTTAATTACTTAGACGCTAGCTGCAGCTCGTCGGAAGCTGATAAGTTATCATTCCACACAGATATCGCCGCTAGCTGACAACTAACAACTGATAGAAGGAGAGATGAGTCAACGTTTAGGTCAGCTGATGCTGCTCGGGATGCTGCTCGGCATGGCGAGTGCGACAAACAGCACGCTGGCTTTTCAGGGTAATGAGTATCTGAACGGGATACCGGAGCGCTTTGACGAGACGCAGCTGTGGCGCGTTCACAACATGAGCGATGCCATGCTCCAGAGCATACCCGTTGGCCAGGTGCTGGAGGAGAAGTTTGGTGGCAATATTTGGAAGGAGAACTCCAAGTTTCTGGACGTCTCCATTGGCAAGGAGCACGTAAAGGCGGCGCGCAGTTTTCTGCAAGCCCACCACCTCGATGCCGAGGTGCTGTCGGACAATGTCCAGTCCCTGATCGATCAGGAGCTGCTGGAAGGCATCCAGGCCACACAAGCCCAGCCAGGCGCACGCTCAAGTGAGTAGAGAATCAATTCGAATCGTTAACCAAATCGAATTGAATGTCTCCCCCAACAGAGAAGGCCTCACGCAGCGGCAGCGGCATGCATTGGAAGGACTACCACGATCTGGAGACCATCTATGCGTTTATGCGCGAAATACGCGCCAAGTATCCGAATATATGTCGCCTCTATACCATAGGACAGACGGCCGAGAAACGCGATTTGAAAGTCTTGCGGTATGTTAAGCGAAAATACGAAATGTCTTCGGAGTACCGAAGATTGAATACACTTCCCAGCAAAACATTAAAGATATAGGTTGGTCCGATTTCGAAGATGTCTGTGCTACAGTTTGTCACATATTTCATAGCCAAATTCCTCTGCAAGCTGATTTTCCTGTGCCGCCCGAAAGTAGGCTACATTCTGTTAGCTGCAAATGCAATACACTTGCAGCTGTTAACTTAACAGAGCCCACAGCTAGACAGCTAACATTTGTATTAAATGTTAAGATAACATTCTGGGCGCTATTAAGAGGGATGCTACATTTTGGCAACTGTTAAGCAGCACAGAAATTTCCAAGCACCGCCTAAAGCTATGCTGTGTTTTTTTTTGTCGCCCTTGCAGCATCTCGGAAAATCCGCGCGAATTCAAAAAAGTTTGGATCGACGGCGGCATCCATGCACGTGAGTGGATCAGTCCGGCAACAGTTACGTTTATACTGTACCAGCTGATGCACAACTGGGAGAATCAGCCGGCGCATATACGCGGCCTCACCTGGTACATAATGCCCGTAATGAATCCGGATGGCTACGAGTACAGCCGCACGACGAATCGACTGTGGCGTAAGAATCGCTCGGCATCGCGACGAACCAATTGCTTTGGCGTCGATCTGAATCGCAATTTCGATATTGGCTGGACCGGATTCGGTTCCTCAAAGGATCCCTGCAGCGATGTCTATCGCGGCAGCGCAGCCGCCTCCGAGCTGGAAACGAAGGCCGTTTCCGATTTTCTGGCCAAGCGCAAATACAATCTGGAGGCGTATCTAACCTATCACAGCTACGGCCAAATGGTCGTCTATCCGTGGGCCTACAAGGCCGTCAAGGTCAAGGACTCGAGCGTGCTGCAGCGCGTCGCCAGCACCGCTGTCGATCGCATTGCCCAAAAGACGGGCAGCAGCTACACGGCGGCCGTCACCCACGAGGTGCTCGGCATTGCCGGCGGCGGCTCCGACGATTGGAGCCGTGCCGCACTCGGCGTTAAATACGTCTACACCATTGAGTTGCGCGATCGCGGCACCTACGGCTTTGTCCTGCCGCCCAAGTTCATCAAGGACACCGCCCTCGAGGGCTGGACCGTCGCCGAGACAGTTGCCCAATCCATCGGCTGATCCCGGAACTATATCTAACTAGGTGTAAGTGTCTGAGCGCAGCTTCGCGCTTCTCTATGTGTGAATGCCTATTTATGTATGCATGTACATTGTACATATGTAAAAACAAATAACAACAACAACAAAAAATCAATAATAAATATATATATATATATACTTGTATCTATAAATCATATTTAATACATGTTCTTTTTATTTCGCTTGGTTCGGGACAAAACCAGGGCTGCAAAACGGTTCGCAGCCGAACCAGTTTGCGTCTAGTTCCAGTTCTTATTGCAACCAGACTATTGAAGTCGATTAATTAATACATTAATCATGTTAACGTATATAAATTGAATAGATTAAAACAGGATTCGATGCGGCGGGTTAATGTTCAATTTTCGACCAACTGTTCATATGGATATATGATACAATTGTCCAGTTCCTAGGCAGTTTAAGGTAGTTTATGGGAAAAATAGATATTTCCCGTAGAAGAACGACCATAAACTTAATATTGTCTGACCTTCAAGGCAGCAGCAATTTCTAGTTAATTTAGCAAAAAGGAAAGCAAATGTTCATATAAAAAAATAACCTACATTCAGTAGCATAGAGAACCTGTTTCACGAACCGAATCTAAAGCTGAACCGTGAACGGAACTATAACGATAAGGGATAACAGCAAAGGCTGCTAAAGGAAATCCAATCAGACAAACGGAACATGGGCAAACTGAAAAAGTCTCCGATTGGAGAATGCTGTGGAGGAGGCATGCGAATCGATAGACTCACCGTATCCTCGTCGTCATCGGTATTGTCGAGCTGTTCCAGCTGCAGCTGAGCGAAGGCGTCGCCGTTGTGCGTGTGATTGTGCAGATCCTTGGGCGTGGACTCCTCGGAGATGACCGATTCCGAGGGCAGGTTCTCAACAAACGCCACAAAGTTGCCCAACGGCTCGGCTGGCGTCGACGCCGACGTCGAGGAGCCGCCCACAGATTTGAACTTGTTGTTGTTGTTGGCTTTGGCATGGCTTGGACTGGTGGTCCTGGTGGTGCTCGTGGTGACGGTGGTAACATGCTCGATGCGGCGCGTGAAGCGCGTGTTCAGCTTGATGCTGTTCTGTGACGATGACAGCGACTGCGGTGATGTGGTGGAGGGCGTCTTCACCTGGACATTGGCATCGATGTCGCCGTCGCCGTCACCGTCGCCGTCACCCAAGCGCAGCTGTTGCTGAATGAGACGCTCCGCTTCCAGCAGCAGCTCATCCACGGAGCGAAGATCTGTGCTGTCGGCGAGTCGATTGACCTCCTGGAATATGCTATCCGGATCGGCTGGCTCGAGGTTGCAGTCCTGCTCCTTGGCCAGGAACTCAATGATCGAGCTGCTGCTGGTGTAGTCCAATGCGTTCAGATCCACGCTGGCCGCATCTCCGCTTGCCTCTGCATGTGCTATGGTCACACTCTCGCCGCCCAATTGGCGCGCCCGTCCGCGCAGCGACGACGACGCCGACGCAGACGCCGACGCCATTGGCTGCACCTTGGACATGTCCCAATTGCAGCTGTTGCCTGCGGATTTCACCCCGGTTCAACTGCTTCTTCTAATCCCTATTCTTTTGCGTGTTATTGTCTACGCCTGGCGCCCACACACACACACACACACACGCACACCTGCGCTGCGATGCGTTTTGTTTATTTGTTTGTTTGCGTTGTTGTTCTTTTGATTTTGGTTCTTTCTTTTTTCAATTTACAGTTTCGATGAAAATTTTGCACCCGACCGCCGACGTTGCCGCCGTCTCACTCAATTTAGTCTTTACAGCAATGCGTATATAAAAAAAAAGCAAAATAAAACAACATATATATATAAATATATATATATATATTTGTTACTTTTTAATCTCGCTTCATTTTTCCGTCTTGTTTGTACAATTGCCATAAATTACGACTACTGTTCTTTTTGTCATTCACGTGTACACGTTACGGCTCCACAGCTAACAGCGCTGCTCCACACTTAACAGAGCTGACAGCTGGAAACAATTTAGCGGCATTTTATTTATTTCAATTCCATGGAAAACTATTTTATTGGGCAACATTTTTATTTGTTTCTCAATTGTTTTTATGTTTGCTTGTGATTTACGATCAAATTTGTAATATTTTTTTTTTTTGGCGCTGAGAGCAAATGTTGTTGGCTGTTAAAACATTAACATAACATTCTATTTTTTTTTTCTGCAAAACAAAAAACCAACTTTTAATGCAATTTGAACATTTTTTTCGATTTCCAAGTAGTGCCTTATTGAAATACAACATAAATTCATTTCTTTTGAATTTTTTTTTATATATATATATTTTTTTTGTTTACTGCAAGAACAATTATTATATGTAGTGTGTAGGGTTTCCTTATATATAGTTGTTTTTTGTTTTTCACATTATCGACAATTTTAAAACAAAAAAATAAATACATATATTTTGTTCCCGAAATTGAGTTTTTTTTTTTGTTTTGTTTTTATATCTCTCTCTGGTTTATATCTCAGTTGTAAGCCTAAATATGACATTTTTCATTTAAACATACACATACATACATTTTTAATTATGGATAGAGTTTTTTCTCGCTTAAAATAACTATATTTTTTTTCTGGTTTGTTTTTGTTTGCAAAACATTACATCTTCTACTTTATACATGTACAAGTATGTGTGTGTGTGTGCTTATAAATACATATATATATAGTTAAAAAAAAAAAAAAAGAATTTTTAATTATAATTAAAATAGTAATAGAGCATAGAAACATTAAATAAAAGCTAGATAGCATTGAATAAAATCGTTGAATAAACAATATGTACAAACGATTATCTGTGTGTGTGTGCGTGAGTGTGTGTAAATATATAATAATAGTTGCTAATATTGCTTATGACTATATAACGTACAGATTATCAGTATTTAATTTGGATCTTTGAGTGTGTGTCTGTGTGGTTGTGGTTGTTGTGTGTATGCGGATGTGTGTGTGCGCGGGTGTGTTTGTAGTTAAAACGCTGACCATGCTCATTTGCTATCACTTTTTTGTTTTAAATACAATACAATTAAATATTGCGAAGCTAAGCTGAAAACCCAAGGCAGAGCCAAGCAGAGCACAGCAAAATATTATAAAATATACACATATATATATATATATATAAAATTGTGTGGTGTGTGTGTGTGTGTGTTCACATACATATACGTAATAGGAAATAAATAATTATGTATATAGGCTGCAATTGTCAGCAATTACAAACAACATAAATAATTATTATTTTGGTGGCAGGCTTTCAGTGACTGGCGGCGGCGACGGCTGTCTTCCACAGATCTGGCTTACTGCTCGTCCGGCATTGATTATCTATGACTGCTGTAGGTCTTGAAGACACGTGGCATGCTGCTGCCACTGCCACTGCCACTGCTGCTGCTGCTGCTGGCGGTGGTGGTGGTGGTGGCTGTGTTGTTGCTGCTGCTGCTGGCGTTGTTGTTGCTGCTGCTGCTGCTGCCAGTTGCAATGCTTATGTTGCTGCTAGAAGCATTCGCATCTAGCGTGTGCGCCGCTGCATCATTTGGCTCATGATGATGATGATGATGATGATGATGAAGATGATGATGATGATGCGTCGTCGTCTCTAGATTGAGGGGCATCGGCATCGTATGATCCTCATCCGCATGCTCATAGATATAGTCGCGCTTCTTGAAGTTGTCAATTATCTTCTTGGTGGACTTCATGTGCGCCACAAATGCGGCCTCCAACTGTTGCAACAAATAAATATATGTTACCATGCGATATTCAATAGAAGAAAATATTTATATAAAGCGATTGTTTACGCACACTGGACGTCAGGTTCATAAAGGTGTGATATTTCTCCAGCACACCAACGATCTCCTTAAAGCTATTGCCACGCAGCTGCCGCCGCACGATTGTCTCATACTGGTCGTTGTCGGTTATCAGGTTACCAATTAATATCGCCGCATAGCTGCCTTTCAGCGTGTGCTCCATGTGATGGCTGGCGCGTTGCACAACTGCAATTGTTCAAATACCATATAAATATATATTTATATATATCAATTGTATACTATATTTATAATTATATTCTACAGTTTATAGTATAGTATAGTTTGTCCGGCAAAGATTTGCCTTGCAGCCAGTTTTTTCAATGCAAATTAACATTAGATATATCAAATGTCGCTTCTCCTGATGCATTTTAATCTATTTTAAATCTATATGCTCGTGTCCATTGCATTGCATTTTTCTAATGTAAATATTTAAAGTCTATTGGCGAGTTCTTTGTAAATAAACTGTTCAGCTTGGCTTTCATTGCCAGACTACCCCCTTTGCCCAGCCACTGTCATGGAATGTGCCAAAGATACTCGAATTTCATTGCGTATGGCTGGCTTTTCTTTAGAATCGATTTGCATGCTATTTATATATTTGTTTCCAGCATTAACGAATATCAAATATCCAAGTGTGTATCCCGATCTGTTATAACTTACGATTGTTGACTGTCTCCTCGACCTCCTCCTGCTTCTTTTTGCTCTTCTCGTTGCTCTCGAGGAAGGCGTCCGTGTTCTTCTCCACAAGTCTGCACACATAAATATGAAATGAGCGAATTAATTTTTGATAAAGTGCGAAATGAAGCTGTGAAAGTAACGCACCTGGCCAACTCCTCGCACTTGTAGAAGTACTCGAGCAGCGCCTGAACCGCACTGACCGCCTGATCACCGGATGTTTTGGGATTGTCCGCCACATATTCGGCCGGCGCATGGGCCTGCATCAGTGTGGCACGATTGGGAGGCGTGTGCATGCACAGATTGATGAGCAGGGTCAGCACCTGGCGGAGTCAGCACAAAACATGTTGGTTAAATATCATGAATATATAAGAATTAGATCAACTCACCAGGATGCTCAACTCGAAGACACAGCGATCCGGAATGTAGTTGGACGCAAGCAGTAGCAGATGGAATGATGTCTCGATGACATCGCTGCGCTTGCCGAGCAGCTCGGCGCCCAGCGAGGGCTGCGCCTCGTTGAACGTGTGCGTCAGATTGATGAGCACCTTCATGACGGGTATGAGGAGTTCGCGCATCGCCACGCCCGGATGCTCCTTGCTGCTATTCTGTTCGGCTGTCGAGGGATGCAGCAGCAGCTGGCGATCGCACAGGCGGTAAAGAAAGCACAGCGTATCCACGGCCCGTCCCTTGGCATAGGTGAGCATATACCGCTGATTCGCCTCATTGTGCTGGGTGACATTCTCGAGGACGCGCAAACAGCGCGCCACCGTTTGCATATTATCAAGCAGAGCTGGCTCCCAGGCGACCAGGGCCATGTCCGTGGCAGCTGTGGCAATTACCGGCTGACAAAAATCGGATATTGTCTTGATAATATGCTCCAGGCCGCCAAGTTTGCGTAGATCCTCTTTGAACCATTCGCCCGCACGCTTTGAGGTTAGCGAGAGCAGCGTTTCCATCGCCAAAGTGCCCACCGTTATAGACTCGACATTCAGATGGGTGCCCTTGCCCTGGGCCTTGATCTCCTCGCATAGTTCGCGCACCTTTTGCTTGTTCCTCTCATAATTGGGACGGTCTGTGTGCGCAGCGACGCCCACGCCTTCGGCTTCCAGCAAATTGATCATCAGCTCGAGCGAATCCCGATCGAGATCCATGTTGAGGCCCTCCTGCGAGAGTATATACATAATGGCCGAGGTGCACAGGCCCAGGCTCAGATCCTTGTTGGCATCCGATAGCGCCTATGCAATTGTATAGCAAATAATTCGATTATTTATTTAAGATAAAGGACACCCCGTCTCCGTCTCCGTCTCCGTCCCTGTCCACTCACCTTAAAGAACTTGGTGACGACGCCGTGGGCGCGCACATGCATACGAAAGGCGGGCGTCATACATTTGGTGGCCAGCTGCAGGGCGGATAGGCAGCGTGTCGGCGGTGGATTGTGCGGCTGCAGTGCATCCAGTATGTACTCGACATCGTCATACATCTCCTGGTACTCGCCAATCTCCTGTATCTGATGCGCCGTCTTCACATTCCGCACCACCGTATAGTATTCCTTTGTTTTGCGATCCACGCGCAGACCCGTCCGCTCACCAGCACCAGTACCAGCGCCAGCTGCAGCTCCAGCCGTGCTGCCGCCGCCGCCGCCGGGACCAGCTTCATCCGGACTCGGTTCCAGTTCAAGGTCGAAGGCATCGCTTGACGCCGCCGCCGAGGATTGCCCACTGTGTTGCGGCTTGGACTGGCGCGTCAGTTTGCCCAGGGCCGGACTTTCGCCGCGCAGCGCGGAACTGCTGCAGGTATTGTTGTTGGAGTTGCTGTCACCAAAGTCCCCGTAGATGGCATCGATGGTGGCCACTTTGCTGGCCAGCAGGCTGTCCGCCTTGGCGCCGCCGCCCGCTGTCGTCGAGGCGGAGGCATTGCTGGCATCGCTGCCGGTACCGCCGCCGTTGGCCTCCAGTGCCGCATCCCAGCTGTGCTTGTACAGATGTCGCTTGGCCACCGACGCCTGCTCGGCCTGATCGGAGGGCACCAGCGCCCGGCTCTTGAAGATGCTGCCCTTCTTCTTGGAGATGACCAGTTTGACGGCGCCGCGCTGCGTCTCCTCGCTGCCGGTGTTGGCGGCACTGCTGGTTGCTGCTGCCTCCGCAGCGGCAGCGGCAGCTGCAGCAGCAGCAGCTCCAGCGCCCGCCACCTGCGTATCCAGGGTGAGCGTGCGCTTGAACTTGTCCTTGAATTTGTAATCACGCGGCGGCGGCGACGAAGAGGAGCCATCGTGCTGCAACGAGGAGCTGTTCGATGTATTCGACAGCTCATCCATGCCCGGATCAGGCTCCGCGTCCAGGTCTACATCCAGATCCGTGTGCGGCACCTTGGCCGGCGTTGGCTGGCTATCGTCGTTCAGCTGCGCCTCCTGCTGCTGCTGCTGCTGCTGCTCCAGGAGCTTCAGCTTCAGTTGCTCCGCCGTCGCGGCATCCGCTTCGCCCTGTGGCAGCAGCTGCGTCACCTGCTGATTTTTCCGCTTGCGTCCATAGCTACGCGTTCCGGCTCCGGCGGCTGTGCTGCCTGCGCCATAGTCTGTGGTGCGACTGGCCTCCGCTTTGGCGGACAAGTTGGCGGCAATTTTGTTGATGTTGTTATTGTTATTGTTGTTGTTATTATTGCTGCTGGCCAAATTGTTGTTGTTGGCGCGCGCAGCGGCACGTCCGCGTCGCGGCGGCGCCTCAGCTGCCTCCAAGCACTTTTCGGGCGACTCGACCAGCTCCATTTCCGTTTCCATTCTCTTGCTGCCGCGCGTGCGTGTGGCACGCTTCGTGACCGCGGGCATGGACGTGGACGTAGACGTGGGCGATGATGCCTCCAATGGCTTAGCGCGCGCTCTGGTGCGCGTCTCCGTGGGCGTTGGCGCCGGCTCCGCATTGCTATTGCTATTGCTATTGGACTTGCGCGCACGTCCGCGCGTCGCCCGCTTTGGCTGTTTGGACTCGGCGGCCGGCTCGTCGACGCCATTCAGACGTGGCACCACATCGCCGCGCAGCACAGAGAGTATGTCCTGCTGCAGCGGCTGCTCCACACGACTATGCAGATCAGCTGCTGAGCCAGCGACTGTGCCGGGTGCTGCTGCAGCAGCTGCACCCGTATTGTTGCCATCGATGGTCATCATCATGGACTCCAGGCGCGACTCAATGTCCGAGGGCGGCGCCACCAGTGAGGAGTGCTGGCTGGTCTCTAGATCGCTGGTTATGACACTAGAGCCGCGGCTGCGTATTACACAGCTCTCCTCCTGCACCGCCTGCGCGAGCAGCTGCGGCGTGCTGTTGCCCTTGGACGAGATGCTGCCCAGCACCGACGACTGTGAATCGAAGTCGTGATCGGAGCGTGTCGTTGGCGATATAACCGACCCCCGCAACGGCTGTATATGCGTCGGATGCGGCTGCTGCTGCTGTTGCTGTTGCTGCGGCTCGCTCAGCGCCAAATGCGGCGAGGGCGTCTTAAACTCCGTATTGGCCAATTCGGCGACCGACGCAGTTGGGGCAGCAGCAACTGCAACAGCTCCTGCTGCTCCTCCTGCTGCTGGTAGACTGGGCTGCAGTTGCTCGACTAGCTGGGCGTGCTTTAAATGTTTGTGCTTTTTACTTTTAGATTTCTTTTCGCTGCGCGACTCCTCGCCAGCGGCCTTTGCTGCAGCGGCGGCGGCTGCTTTGGCGATCGCGTTCCGTATGACGTCCGTTTTGATGATCAGCTTCAGGCGCTCCTTGGGCGGTTTGTCTGGTGAGATTTTCACTGTGCAATAATTGATTTCAGGCGGTTCTTCCTCTTCGTCTTCCTCCTCCTCCTCGTCCTCGTTTTCCTCTTCTTCTTCGTCGTCGTCGTTGTTGATTTTCGCGTGCGCTGCGTGCGTCGCTGCCTGCGTTAACGCTTCGCTGCCAGCTGCTGCGGCTGCGTCCTGAGCTTCTGCCGCTGTCGGCGGTCGCAGCGGTTTAACAGTTATTTTTGGCGTACTTGCAGGAACTATGGCTTCTATTTGATCGGGCAGCGCATCGCTGGGCGTCTCGTATGGCTGCTGCTGTTGCTGATGCTGCTGTGCAGGCGAACTATTTGGCGGCTCCTCGCTGTCCGTGCTGACTAAACGTGAGGTGCCCTGCAATTGAAAACGGCAAATGATTTCATTGTTTATAACACAATTCGATCTAACTGTGTGCACTTGTGGGGTACGTTGTATTTTCTCAGCCGCAATTAACACTTTTGGCTAACGGCAGCGACAACTGTCGCGCAACAGACACAAACAACAACTGGGCCTAAGCGGCGGCGGCAATCAAATGAAAACGTTGTTGAAAAAACAAAAACAGAAACTCAAGCAAAGAAATAAGCGACAAAAAAAAAACTCCGTTTAATGTAAAAGCGCGCGTAATTTAACACTGGCGCTGCGCGCTGCTTGCTGCTTGTTGTTATTGTTGTCGCTTTCTCTTTCCCACACAGCGCTTAAAGAGCGCTTCCAGCCGACATGTTGTGGGGTGCGTGAATATATGTATATATATGTGTGTGTATGCGTGTGCATGTGTTTGTGTACGAGAGCGAGCGAGAGGCAGGCAGGGATCGTCTCTCGCCGAACGCGTCACTCGTGCGCACAGTGGTTAAGCAGACGATGAAAATATGTCAACTGCGCACAAATGCAAGTCGCACAATTTATTTTCTTTTTTTTTTGCATTTCTTGCAAAAGTTAACATTATACTGAATTTATGATAAACAAAATTTTAATCAATTTGTATTGATTAAAAAAAGCTAGACATTAAATTCTTGAATTTATGCGCAGATCTCGTTTGGGAAAGTATAATAATATCAGGCAATTATTTCTATATAGAATGGTCAGGATATTTTGGAACTTCTAGAACTAGGCTCTGCTCATTTTTTAACCAAATTAGCAAATAAGTTTTCCAGATCGGAGCACTATACGTACGATATGCCGGCGATTGAGTTAAATTAACAGCACCAAGAAAATGCTCTTAGTATATCAGGAAAATCTTATCAACGTTGGGCTATTTTACCAATTAGATCCAATTGGACAAATCGCTGGGATATAGGGAAATCTCATTTCTATATAGAACAGTTTCTATAACAGTTTTTAAAGCTTAAAGACGTTCTATTAATAAACGCGCGATTTGCAAATTCCACCCGCAACTGTGGAAAATTGGCGGAAAACGGAAAATATTTTGCAGGCCATGCGATTTACTTCAAACGCATCTTTAAAATGTTTTAAACTCTCTGCACAATCCACCCCCACTTGGATGGAAAATGTAGGTCAAAGGTTGTACATGCAAAAGTTTACCTTCAGCTTTAAGCTTCACAAGAAGGTACAACTTTTGGTTCTTAAATAAATATAGCTCTAGATGTCAAGATTGCTATCTAGACCGGAAAATGCCAGCTAGTCTGTTATTTATCTGCCTCTGGCCATTTAATCTTCGGCATCCCGAAGTCGTAGGCTTTGTGGCCTTAGCACCGGGTGAGATGTGATCTCGTCAGCTCGAAACACTCACTTTGGAAATGCGCAGAACAATTGGCGGATGTTCGGGCGTGCGGGAAGCACTGGATGAGGCGGATGCAGATGGCACAGTAGATGCGGCCATTGTGGAAGCTGAGCCGGCTGTGATGCCAACGGCTGCTGAACTGGGCGCCGTTGTTGGCGGAGGAAGCGCTGGATTGCCATCTGTTGCTGCTGCTGCAGGGATTGCGGCTGTGGCTGTGGTTGGATCTGGGGCTGCTGGTGTGGCAGCATCCTGGGATGCGGCTGTTGTTGTTTCGGACGCACGCGTTTTGGGCATCACCAGATCCTTGATGGGCGTGGGATAGCGTTCGTCCTCGTCCACTTCGCAGTAGTTGACCGCTTTGCGGGCCCGTCCCAGAATACGTGATGGCGGCGCCTCGGGCTTTAGTTTCTTCTCCTCCTTGATCTTCTTCTTCTTGCCCTTGGGCTCAGCCGTGGGCGATGCGCCCTTACTCAGATCCATTTGATCGGCTGCATCCAGGGCCAAGCCATCGCCTATTTCGGCGGCGCCAAACGCACCTGGCGTTAAGGCAGCCGTCGTCGTTGCCGCCGCCGCCGCCGCCGTCGTCGCCGTTGCCTTCTTCTTGGGCGACTTACGCTTCCGCTCAGCGGAGTTGCCTTTGGCCAGCTTGAGCTTGATGGGTTCCCGTGTGGGCGTCATGGCCGCCTGATCCCGCATGGGCGACGTAGCGGCGACACAGTGCGGCAGCTGTTGTATTATCTGGGCTATCACCTCGGGCGGCGCCGCGTTGCGCGACTTGAAGAACTTCTTGGGCTTGGGCGGCTCCGGCACCGACACGGACATATCGTTCGGATCGTGATCGTGTGTAGAGGCCGGACTCTGGGCGGGACTGGCGGCGGCCGCAGCAGCAGCCGCCGCAGCGGCCATCGGATGCAGCGCGGATAGTGTATAGGTGCGCGTCGAGGTGAAGCCCATCTTGCCCCATTTGCCCACCGTGCCGACCGAGCGGGCCACCGTCGGCCGATTGGTGTTCTCCTTCTCCTTGCAGAGCGAGTCCAGCGGCACGACAATGTTCTTGCCCCAGCGCGACATCTTGACAGGCCGAGTTCCAGTCGGTTATGCGAATACTTCCTTCCCTGCGAGTTTCGCCTTTTATTGCGATTATTTTTCTATTGTTTACAATTCGTTTATGCGATAGTTGGCGCGCGTGGCCAGTTGATGGCAATTGCAACAATTACACTGCAAGTGGAAACGGTAAACATGAGCATTATTATCAAAACTAACTAATGCCACATTCAAACTATATATACACATATGTATATTAAAATTATAAAATAAAAAAAAAAAAACACTCTCAAGCGGAGCTTCCCGCAGCAAATGTCAAGAAGCAACAACAACAAAACACAACAAACGAGTTGCCGTAAGCGTTGCGTGCGTGCGAGCGAGCGCACACTATTGTCAATTGCGCGCACAGTGTGCGAGCGCAAACGATTTACCATTTTAATTATTGCCAAAAACAAAAAGAAACAGAAATGATACAAAAAAAAACACACACACAAGAGTAACAAATCAATGCACATCAACTTATTTGTTGCACTTTGAGTTGTTCTATTTATATTTGAAGTAAACACGCTTCGTAAACTGTACAAACTGTATTCATGTTTGCTGCATGCTCACCTGAAACAAAACATTTGTGTTGCGGCCAATGTTGATTGTTGTTTGTAGTTGTTGTTGTTGGTTGCGCTGCGTTTATTGCGTGAATGCATGTGTTTATGTATATGTGTATGCATATACATGCAAGCATACATATGCATATGTATGCTCGAAAATCTCTGTTGCTCTGTATGTATGTATGTATGTGTGCGAGCAGGAATGCAATAAAACAGAAACAGACAGAAACGTCGTCGTCGTCGTCGTTCGCTTATTGGCGCAATTTTGTGTTGCACGCGCGAATTTTCTTAGCTACTTTTCACGTTAAGCGCACCCGCACCACACCAAGTTAATAATAATAGCTAACGCACTGTTGCCGCTGGCTGCCCAATGTGCATAGTTAGTGGCAATTGCATGTTTTTTGTTGCACACATTTTCCACCACTTTTAACGCAGCAGCATACGAAAATCGCAACGAATCAGGTACAACAACAGCTACAGATTATATACATACAAATCACTGTTTGTGTGTATATTGAAATTATTGCACATTGCGAACACACAAATTCGAATACGTTCAAAAATGCTGGTTTGCCGTGTTTTGTCAAAGCAATTAAAACCCTTTAAAAACACACAAAAATATTTAATTTTTTCTTCGCAACTACGTTTTAGAGTGACCAAATTTTGTTTGCGTTGTTCAGCTTGGCATTCGCCACGAACGCTCAGTGTTGTGTTTTTTCCATTTACGTTTCGCATTTTTGCGTTACGCGCTGCTCAATTTGCGTTCACGCTACATATTTGGCGTACGTTGTGCTGCCAACTTAAAGTGAACGCAAATTTGCGTGCAGCCCACTTAAGGTTAGTGCGCAATTTGCGCGCAGCCAACTTTAAGCGTTTGTCAAATTGAGTTTGAGCGCAGCCAACTTCAAGTAAGCGCCCAATTTAAAGGTAGATTTGAATTGCATACGTTTATTATGATTATTTAATTATGGTTTATTGATCAGCTTAATGCTATCTGTAACGCTCTGCTGTCCATTCACAATATACGCCAGCGGATCATCTTTGCTCGACTCCATCAGATGCTCGCACAAAGTTTGATTAATGGCAAACATGAACGACAAGTCAATATCATAGCGTGGCAATTTCTCTCTAATAAAACGCTCAAATTAACGTTTGACATATGCATTTGAGTTGTTGTGCGACTCACCTCAAAAATGTAATCACATTATCGCCCAGCGTGGGCTGCCTCGACAGCAGCAATGCGGACAAATATCGCGGATGCTTCTTCTTCTCGGCACAGTGCATGATCAGACCCCAGTTCCTATAATCCGTGTCCAGCACATAGGTGTTGTAAATGCCCTCGTCTATGTGTGAAATTTTATAATATATATATTTAATACTCAAGACAGGCCTGGGCTTACATATGTCCTCGGTGTGCATCCAGTGGCCGGGCGTGCCAAAGTCCGGTATCAGCCACGTGATGTTGCCCTGCAGCTTCTCGCGCAGCGGATCTTCGGCAAAGATGTAGCTAAAGTTCATGGTTATCTGAGGCGGATATGAAAAACATGTATGTACTAGTAGAATAGCAGGCATTGACCGGCATTGCCCGGCATTGCCCGGCACAAGTGTCACTCTACAAAATTTAGCCGTCGCTTTTCCACTTTTCCACGGGAAACAATTGAATTTTTTTTTTGTAGAAATATGAAAAAACTTTGAAGTCTGAAGAGGACAAAGTTTCGCATCACAGAGCTTCAGAAATGAGAGTTTAAAGCCAATCGGATCAAAAATAAACTTTTTCACTCATTTTCCACACTTGCGAGTGGAATTTGTCAAAGTGTTCGAATAGATCAAGGGCAAGTCTAGCCCTACACGGCTTGAGCTCTTCATAGCCAATCCGTCAATCATTCAGTCAGTCAATCAGTCAGTCAGTCAATCATGAGATTGCTGTACTTACATGCTGGTCCTCGCTGGAAAAGGCAAAATTGCTGCGCATGCACGCATATTCGGGCAGCTCCTCCGTGGAGGCATAATATTGGACCACATGCCAATTGCCCATCATTAGCTCCAGATCAAAGTTGCGTATGGCGCGCACCTGTTGTGAGGGTGGTAAAGAGGGGACGGTAGTGGTGGGAGAGGGGGGGGGGGGCGGTTGGTAGAATGGTCTCTTATAGAAAGTAAACACATAAATAAATCAGAATAACAACAGCAAAGTTTTCATTGAGGCAAATGTGCGTGCCAGCTGAAATTAAGCCACACACACACGCACACACACACACACACGCACACACACACACGCACGCACACACAAATCTAGTTGCATGTCACTTTGTGCATTTGTTCAATTTGTTTCTCGCTTTTGGCTGTGCGTCTTGCAACTGCCACAAAATAAAAATTAAAAAAATGGAAAAAAAATGAGTAAAAACAAACTACAAACACAGAAACAAGTGTAAGCGTGCCACAGTCGGGTCTGTTCGACTGCCAGATACCCTATGCACAGCAACGAGTTGCCGTAACATCAATTTACACATATTTCTCCAAATTCCATTTCCAGATTCCTATCAGAAAAAAGTATTCCTCCACAACTAACTGGATTCTGCTCCGATTCTTATCGGATTTCTAGATTGGCACGAATCTTTTTCATTTTGAGGGCAAAGCGGATATATATATATATATATATATTTAGTTGAATAAATATTAATGCTTTACCCCTGAAGAAGGTATGAAGATTGTTTATTTATCTAAAATTGATATTTCAATTGGAGATATGGAGATATGCCCAAAGTGCGGCGCTTGCAAATCGATATTTATCGATTTTATGGAAGAAAAATAAAATTGCAAATTCGAAATCTTTTGATTGATTTGAATATGTAAATGGGCTTCGACCTCCGATTGCCAGCCAGGCGAAGCGTATTGTGAGTTTTCAAGATCTGTGAATTTGAGAAGAAATATTCACCAATTTTCCACGCTGGCGGGTGGAATTCAGCACCTAGCTCTTCATCACCGATCAAGCAATCAGTCTGGGCAAACAGTTCATCTATATCTATATCTATATCTATATCTATATCTATATCTATATCTATATCTATATCTATATCTATATCTATATCTATATCTATATCTATATCTATATCTATATCTATATCTATATCTATATCTATATCTATATCTATATCTATATCTATATCTATATCTAGATCTATATCTATATCTATATCTATATCTATATCTATATCTATATCTATATCTATATCTATATCTATATCTATATCTATATCTATATCTATATCTATATCTATATCTATATCTATATCTATATCTATATATATATATCTATATCTATATCTATATCTATATCTATATCTATATCTATATCTATATCTATATCTATATCTATATCTATATCTATATCTATATCTATATCTATATCTATATCTATATCTATATCTATCTATATCTATATCTATCTATATCTATATCTATATCTATATCTATCTATCTATATCTATATCTTATATCTATATCTATATCTATATATCTATATCTATATCTATATCTATATCTATACTATATCTAGATCTATATCTATATCTATATCTATATCTATATCTATATCTATATCTATATCTATATCTATATCTATATCTATATCTATATCTATATCTATATCTATATCTATATCTATATCTATATCTATATCTATATCTATATCTATATCTATATCTATATCTATATCTATATCTATATCTATATCTATATCTATATCTATATTTATATCTATATATACAATGTCTACTGCCTGTTACATACGCTTGCACAGCTGGAGTATACCCTGTTTTATCTATTTTGTCACGGGTACAGGGTATATACTACAAAATCCGCTGCACTTGAGCGCCTGTCAACGTTGCGGCCATGCCGATGGCGACACCGACGCCGACGCCGCTGGAAACAGCGACTGCGACGGCGACGGCGACAGCGGCAGCGACTGCGACACACGGACGTCGGGCACTTAGAAAGTGTGATTGATTTTGGCATCAGTGTGCGCCCATTTCTTTGCCCCCAGACACATTCTGAATGAGAGCCTGACTGACTCGCATATTGATGAGAGAGCACACACACAGACACACACACAGACACACACACACACACACACACGCACACACGGGCATGCAAATGTTTTGTGTACACTGAGAAAAATCTCGCTATACTCTACTTGCATCAAGATCAAAGTTTTATCGATAACTTTGCATGCTATTGTGACATCGATAAATATCGATTTAAATTTTTGTATGGCTTTTACAATTTCTACAAAAATTGGCAGAAACTTTTTTCAGTGCACTGGACTTCTCCCTAAGTACAGCAAATTGTGGACTCGTAGGTGTCTTCTCAAGAGAACTTTCACTGTACGACAAAAAGAATTTTGTTGTCTTCTTTGTGTCTCGAGTACTGGAATGTGGGAAATATTTTATAATTCCATGGCTGCACTGTAAAAATGTCAACAGATTTCCAATGACTTTATCCGCCAACCAATTTAGCCAGCTTATCCGCTCTATACAGCTTATCCGAGCTATCCAAGCTAAGGCCCATTTCGCTTCTACTCACATTTGGACATTTCTTGCGCAGATCCGTGCGCTTCCGGCCGAGCGCCGTGTAACTGTTGAACTTCATCCAGGCCGTGGCGCTGGGCAGCTCCGTCAGGTCGAGCAGCAGCGGCAGCAGAAGCAGCGGCAGCACCTGAGCTGCCCTCTGCGCGAGCAACATGCTGCAGCGGATAACGTTGCGCTGACAATTGGCACTTGGATAAGGATATGTTTGTTTTTGTTTTGCTTATCCGCAAATTGAGCGTTGGGGCTTGAGACGCGCGCGCTGTCCGCTGCGTTGTGGCTGGGGCACTGCGATGCCGTTTCGAACGGATGCCGCGCAGCGGATCCATTCTTGGCGGATAAGGCGCCATATACTAAGTATATAAATACAGTTACATACATATGTGTATGCATGCGTATTACACAGTGTTCATGTAGATTTTTATTAAAATGTTGCGCGTTGTTTTTGTCGCTGTGGCTTGTTCATTATCGTAGCTGAAAATAAAACGCGCACACATACACATGCATACATCGGCTAGTGTTGGCAGTTTAGCTATTTTATAGCTAGCTTCAGCGGCCCAAAATTGCATTAACTCGCGCTTAACTCTGTTCTAGCTGAACAAAATTAACTTTGCTGTTAAATTCATTTGTTGTTGTTTTGTCACGTTACAGTCAATAACAATTTAGCTTGAATAATTCATTTTTCAGAACATGCAGCTTGTTTCTGGCTAGGTACTTTGGCTATAGCTATGCACTGGGCCTGCACTGATTTAGTGATCTAGCGGTACATTGCGAATCAGTTGGAAACAGTGGCGCATACACTGACAACAATAGGCGCATGTGCATGCGTGTGTGTGTGTGTCTGTGTGTGTGTGTCGTGGTGTGGCAATGCGTCATATTTTTTTAATGGAATATTGATATTGGAATGCGTGTAGGCATCCAGCAAATGCCGTCGCTCTCAATCTTATCATTTCCAGCCGCATACACACACATACATGCCTGCCCATATGTGTGTGTGTGTGTGTGTGTGTTGAGTAATTAATATTTGTGCCGTTTTCATGGCGCTGGCACCACTGTGCCACTGTGCCCTTTGGATTCGTATTTTCGTATTTTTGGCTGCATTTCGAGTTTTGGCGAGTTGCGTCTTAAGCACATTTTGAGTTTAGTTTTTATTTTTTGTTGCCTTTTGCCAATTTATGCGGTTTTCACTTGAGGTTGTCGCCTGAGCGCATTGATCTCAGTCCGTTCCCTTTGACGTTGTCTCAAGACCCTGGCAACAGGCTGCACAAGCACACATACATATACATAAATAACTTTCTCGCGGCACTTGTTGGCCCTCGCGAGTTAACGAGTGGAGGAGGTGTGGGTTGGGGGGGGGGGGGGGGGGGGATTCGATGATAAAGATGAAATCGGTTTTTTGTTTTTCTTGGTGAGACTGTTGAAAAAGGTATGCAGCAAACAGGAAACACAAATTTATTCTTTACGATCGCGAGAACAGCCTTTGGACACTTTCTCTTTATTGCGAAACTCGTTGGGCGGCATTTTCACGCAGCCATCGCGACATTCGACATCCACATTCACAGCATCCACATGCACATCTACATCCACATTCATATACACATTCAGCATCCACAGCCCAATCCACAGTTGACATCCTCAGCGCCGCCGCGTTCGGGTTCTGCCTGCAGGTGGGGCGTCAACGCGGACGTCGAAGCTGACTGCGCAACGTCTGCGTCTGCGCGCAGCGTCTTCACTTTCCTTCTTCCGCCAGCGCTTGCGTCCGCGTCTCTGTCTGGTTTGCTCAGTTGGTCAGTCAGTCCGTCTGTCGGGCAGTCAGTCAGGCAGTTGGCCAGCCCAAAAACGGCTCAACTTTCGACGTGCTGCCGCTGCGGCGCGACGGCGACTGCATCGCTTGGCCATGGCCATGGCCAGTTCCGGCTTTAGCGGTCATCTCTCTGCAGACGCAGACGCAGACGGAGACGCAGTCGTCGGCCAAACGGACAGACGTCTCATCCAGGCGCGACGCACTTAAACGAAAAGCCGCTTTTTTATGTGCGCCAAAATGAAAGAAAGAAAAAAGAAAAGAAAAGAAAAGAGCGGCCAGCGCGAAAAAGGCGAGAAAACGACCAACGAGAAATGTCTCCTGATCGCACACAAGCACACACACAGGCACACGCACACACACACACACACGCGTGCGTACTTACATATGTCTGTGCGCTGAAGATGAATGAAAACAAGTCAAATGAATGCTGCAGTCGAGAGTGCTCGACTAGCAAATGCCCTGTATGCTCATGCCTACATGCATGGTTGAACAAATATATGATAATAAGTTTATTTTTTAACTACATATGTATTAGTTATAGGATACGAAAGCATATTCATAATAAGTGATAAGAGTATTTAATAAATAAAATATATGCAAAAGGAAGTTGGCCTGCCTCTTTTGTCTGTGACAAACATTGGCAACGGTAGATGTTACCCCATCGTTTTCGGGCACAGGGTATAATGACTTGCAATTTGCGCATGCGCCAAGGGCGTAGACGGCCGCCAGCCAACCCATATCGAGACTCGTAATGGTAGCTGCCACTGGCTCAAATCACAATGCGTGCAACATTGTTGCAGTTGCACTTTGCAAATGCCTGAAGTGTGCCAGTGCCAACGGAGACGCAGCCGGGTGGGGCAAAGGAGTGGGTGACACTCGCAGACTGTCTACAATCTGTAGATCATATTTTGTCAACAAATGAGCAATGCACTGCGCAAAAATTGAAGTGAATTGTTCAAATGTGTTCATTCATTAAGTATAAGAAAAAATAAGAATAAATATACTTATGTATTGTATATGTTCACACTTAAATACTTCAGTTGAAACGCTTAAGATTTACCGTGCTGTTAAGCGTTGCCACCTGGCTAGGCAAGGCACATCTGGCAGCATCAAGCACTTGACACTCAATTGTGAATTAAACAATTTCCTTCAATCGCCCTGCCAGCCTGTCAATGCGGTGCTGCCAACTCGGCGCGATGTAAATTGCGCAGAGTGAAAACGAAATTGCAATTTAACTGCTTGTCAAAGTAACATGAACTTTGACAGCTAGCTAGCGAGCATGTGCCTAACACTCTAAATATAAATACATATGATTGTGAATTGTTAAACTCAATTTGATAGAGAAAGTCCTACGAAAATATCTATCTAGAGTTCAATTATATATAGTATAGTAAGTCGGAGCATTTCGAATGTCGCAATTGATTTAAATAAATGCAATGTCCGCGTGCCGTTGACCACTGTGCGCTGTGCTCCCGATTTCTCAATGAAGCACCGTGCTGGCCATTAACATTTTTTGGACATGCCAAGACTGCAATTACAACAACAACAACAACAACAACAACAAGAAGAAGACAAGAGACTGCACAAATAAAAGAGAAAAAGTTGTGCGTATTCGTAGAATAAGCCAATGCTCATGATGATGTTGCTCTGTTGCTGCCAGATGATGATGATGATGATGATGATGTTGATGCTGAGATGCTACACTTGAATGCCTGAAATGCCACGCCCAGTAGCAGCAGCAGCAGCAGCCACAGGTGACAAGGCAGGTGGCAGCGCCTCGTCTGGAATGCCAAACGTTTATTTGTCGGTAATTAAATTTGAAAATGATTTAAATTTCACCAGCGAATATTTGGAATTGGACTTAACACTTTCTTCTCTTGGCCAGGCCACGTTCCTAACACCAAACCCAAAACAAAATCCGAACCCAAGCCACAGACACACACACACAGACATACACACACGCACGCACGCGCGCGCGCATGCGCACAGACAGACACAGTTACAGCCTCTGGCCGGCAGGTGGGGCCACCCGCAAGCGCAGTTTTGTACGTTGCATGCCCGCCTCACCCCGCCCCACCTCCACAGCATCTCGGGCTCCCAAGCGCAATTCAATGATCAATTCGTCTGATTGGAAGATTTTGTTTTCTATTTGCAATTGATTGATGCTCTTTTCTTTTGGCTGGCAGGCGGCAAACGCAAAGCCAAGTGTCGTTAGGCTGCACATGGCCAGAAAGTGTGTGCGTGTGTGTGTGTGTTTGTGTGTGTGTCCATATCCCATTAAGTTTTGTTTGGCTCAATTGAACTGATGAAGAATGCCAAACTGGAAGTGCTTCTCAATGCATACAACAATTGTTGCTTGAATAATCATCATTGTGGTTGCAATTCGTTTTCTCGATTTGCTGGGCATGCGGATGTCTATATTGAAAAAGTGAAAATAAGTAAGCTGTGTGGGGTATTCGAGTACCCAGATACCAATTTTGCAATTCACATTTATCAGATGTAACGCTTAGTTTAGTCAATCTATAAACATATATCAATCGAATATTTCCAAGTAAATATTTTTAGGGAAATATATTTCCCCTGATTGATCTTAAAGGTCTTACGGATTATTCGTTTCCATATGATCAAGTGATGGATGAACGTGGCTTGATGGATCCAACTTTAATTTACTTTAAAGTATCTATATTTGTACTTATAAGTGGTCGTACATCCAGATGTACGACAACAAGTCGACAGTTAAAATCTAAAGAAGACTGTCTGAAAAGCTGCACAAAGTTCTTAAGCTTCACTTGTGCATACATCTTGATGTATGTATGAATGACTGCCTACAAACTTTTAAAGCCATACATCAATATGTGCATATAAGCTAGTAGAAACTGTTCCGACCATACATCAAGATGT